>NC_135483.1:176471336-176774367 GCF_052094955.1 Ictidomys tridecemlineatus | reverse complement strand
ATATTATACCTCTTAAAGCAAATAAAACCTTTGAAAATCAGTCTGAAAGTAGATGACCCGGCATGGGAAAAGTTAATGACAAAGACAAGATTTCAAGCACAGTAGCTTGGCTCTAGGAGAGTAGAGAGGCCAGCAAATGTAGTACGAAGGAAAAAAAATGCGGTCAAAATGAAGGGGCATCATTGTGAAGACATATTTCAACCCAGGTTTCCCTTCATATTCAAAACTCAGTGTCTTCTCACCATAAATGATGGAAACTGAGAAGACCCACAGTGCTCCTCTCTGACACATTATTCTATTTATTTCCTTATGTATTCATGTTCTGGTATTCTCTTGCTCTTGCCAGCCCTGCCTAGGAAGCACACCATGAGCACTGTGTTGGCCTTATCTGACACAGTCTATGAATGACTACACAGTGGTACACAGCTAGCTGATAAAAGGTACTTAATAAAATTTGTTATATATAATGAAACTAAAGATCTTCCTGATCTCTGAAGTGACAGTATCACTTTCCAATACTCACTCCTCAATCCAGTATATTTTCCTTTAAACTTTATATTAACACACTGAATCTGTTATTTAAAAATTATTAAGCCAGGCATGATGGCGTACACCGGGACTCCCAATGACATGGGAGACTGAGGCAGGAGGATCATGAGTTAAAAGCCAGCCTCAGTAACTGTAAGGCACTAACCAACTCAGTTGAACCCTATCTCTAAATAAAATACAAAATAGGGCTGGCATGTGGCTCACTGGTTGAGTTCCCCTGAGTTCAATCCCCGATTAACTACCTCCCACAAAATAATAGTCTAACTGAAATTTAAATGGATTTCAATGACCATAAAAGAGAAATGGTTAGAATTGGGGATATAGCTCTGTAAAGTGTGCATTCAGTGTGCAAGGCCCTAGGCCTGATACCTAGCACAGTCAAAAAATAAAGTTAAAAAAAAATTAAAAGGAGAAAGGATTATATGATCAACAAAAGGGATGCAATAATCAATTCTTTTTACAGGAACTACATAAATGGCTGGTATTTTAGAGCTGTCTCCTCTTCTAAAAGCATAAATTTAGTAAACTTAAATATCTGACTTCAGTTCACACTCCCATTTTTAGGATTGACATCTCCCCATGAGTATTAAATTGATAAATCCTTTGTTGCCATCTTTGATGCTATCAATCTGAGGGTACTATTTTTCTATTGTATTGCTTTCAAATGTCACCAAATATGAGCACTTTTACATGAAAGATAGAAGTGTTGGTAAAGAAAATGCGGGAAAATATGTAAGCCCATGAGGGGAACTTTGGTTTGGGTATAATATGTCAAGTATGTGACATTCCTCTTGACTTTCTCTTATTTTTTCTCCCATAATCTGACAGAAATGACTTTATGCAAAATGGTGTAATCTCTCTCTTCCTGCCTCATTGGCTATATTCTTAGTTGAATAAGTCTTTCTGTTTTGCAGTGTTGGGTATCAAACCCATGACCTTGCACCTGCTAGGAAAGTGCCCTACCACTGAGCTATATCCTCAGCCTTGAGTGGAATAAGTCCTATGTACTATTTCACATGGACTCATGGCGACATTCAGCTTTTCATCACGTCGACAGAACACCAGACACAGCCTTCTTATGAAAAAGAGTTCAGAGTTTTGGAGCCTGAAAGTCCACACGGCATATTGCAGGCTTGTCAAGGACCACTGTTGGCTGCATCACCTCATGTTGGATCTCACTGGCAGTAGTACACGTCAGAGCAAGCGGGGTCAGGAAGCAGAGGGTTGGGTGGGGCCAAGCTTGCTCCTGTTATTACATCTCTCAGGGAGAACTCAAGAGGCCACAGGAGAATTATCTCATACCCTCCAATGACATATCAACTTCCCGTTAAGCCTCACCTCCTGCTAAGCCTCACCTACCAGTAGTACAACCCTGGGATCCAAGTCTTTAATTAGAATGGACTGTTGTAGACATTTTCAACATCTGAAGGCAAACAGTATGTAACTATCTGTACAGTGCATTCCTTGGTTCCTGGAGTGTCTGCTATTTTCTTCATTTCTTACTCTTTCATAAAGTTTATAACAACTGAAGGCAAGGGTTAAAGATGGGAATCAATGGCAAGGAAGTATGGAGGTGATGTGAAACTCTAGAAAAAAATTAAGCTCAGCTTGAATTTCCCAAATTAGGATACATTTATTACAAAGAACCTCCCTAGAAATGAAAGTACTGGAAATAGTAAACCAAATTTAAACACAGATCATTTTTCTCAATTTGTGCAACTTTCCTGTTTATCCAAAGATATCTTCATTCTTGCTAGATCTCCAGTATTCCTGTCCACTGAACAAGAATACAAAATATGTGAAACATGAAAACAAGACAAAATAAAAGAGAAAAAGAAATCAGATGGACAAAACTAGAAAGGGCAAATATACTGGAACCAGCATCAATAGGAGAGCTTTCTCATTATTTTATTTTCTTTGTCTCCCCCAGCCCACTGCCCAAACTTGGGGTTGAACCCAGAGTCTTATACATGGTAGGCAAGCACTCCATCCCTGAGCTATATGCTAGACTTTTGTTTTTTTGAGACAGGGTCTTACTAAATTGATCAGGCTGGTCTCACACTTGTATTCTTCCTACTACAGCCCCCTAAAGTACCTGGGATTATAGGCATATGCCACCATGCCTGGCTACTATCTTATTTTCAGTACCTGTGGTTCTATGGCCAACATATTTTTGCTTTTTTTCAAGATATCTTTATGCTGAGTATTTTCTGGCAGTTCTTATTTCGTATGATTTTATTATTTTAAATAAATATATCAAATATCTTAAAAATCATTTAATTTCCATTTCTTGAAATAGTTACATGTATAATGCACAAACCAGACTAAATGCATTGTCATAACTTAGCCATTAAATCTATGTTTTAAAATTGTACTTTGGAATTAATTTCTTCATCACAATATTCCTAGTGATATCAATGTGGGAGGCTATTCCCTTATGAGAGCATAACTTATTGAAGTTTAATTCACATTAGAATTTCTGGTGATTTTTCTCCTTATCTCTCTGTAGAAGCAGGGTAATAGACTTGTTGCAATCCCTTGTCTGGAATGTTGAATGGACAGAGAGCAGACACTGCCTGGAGTCAAAGTGTTTCTCATCCTTTGTAAATCTCAAGCTCAAGCTAGTCATCTCTGAAGGGAAAGGAGGTAGAGGGGAAGCTTTTAGAGATAAAAAAAAAAATGATGGTGTGTCCTGAGTCCCTTCGAGTGAAAGGGAAAGAAAGGAAAAAATTTAGTATCACTCCATTGCAGGGAAGTGATCGGATCTTAGGGAAGGTGGTCAGATCGTAGAGCAAAAGGTCACCTCATTGATCTGAGAGCCTGGGTCCCAGGCTGAAGGCTCATCATCTGTCCAAAGATAATCTTTTTGTGATGTCAAAGCAGCAGAAACAACATGAAGAGAGGGCACTGGACATCTCAGGGGTGGACAGATAACTCAAGTCTAGAAAAGGCTACTGAGGCACAGTGTTTAGTAAGAAGAAAGAGACTGAGAACACAGAGACTGAAACCCACGTTAGCTTGACTTCTAGGAAGCAAATGCAATATTTCTGATTTGTAAGCAGCGAATCGTTCATATTGTGGAATGCATAAGTGCATACATCGCATAATTTATAGCAGTACTACCTATATTATTGATGACAACAAAAGGCAGCAGTTAGGACAGGTGAAGTCAGACTCTTCTTGACTGTAGCATCAACACTTTGGAAATGCTTTCCTTGACTTCCCTGTGTCACGCTAAGATTCCTTGGGCTCCTCCCCTATGGAGTTTCACCTGAGAATAGTCCTTGTTGCAAGCTTATCCTTAAAGGATTCTGCTGCTATTTCTAATACTTAGTGGCTTCTCTAATTCATCATTCTTACACAAGTGGATTTGTGCTGATGAAATGGGAGGGACACTTGAGATGGCTTCCTTTACATGGGAAAGTTCCCTCAATTTCCCCTTGGATCCATTCTACAAGAGCATATTTTAATATTTACCTTTTAAATACCATAAAAATATTATATGACCACCATCAGAAAACTCCTTCTTCATTCTTTTTCTAAAAAAAATGTTATTACACTTGAAGAAATCTTAGTACATATAAGAAAAGACATAACTAAACATATAGTATATATTTTACCATAATAAACAGATGGTAAAATATACATTCAGGGTCATTCAAGATCTTGTCATGACCCTTAAATTCTATGATAAAATTTAAGGATCTATGATTAAATTGCCTGAGTTTGAATTTATTTTCATTATGGAAATTATTTTGCTCCATTAATATATTTAGCAAAACATATTTATTTCCTTTATATTATAATGGTAATATGGAAAGCAAAATTCAGAAGAGAAGATACTTAATGCATCTATGAATGCATGAGTAAATCAGTGAGATCTTAACCAGTGAATGGAAACAGAAGATTTAATGTAATCACAATCATTGTTTTCTACTTACTCCCTAATTTCCTAAAAAACAAAAGAAAAATGAAAACCCATCTAAATAATAATTGGATTATAAGATGCATAACTTATAACATCCCACATTTGATCTGTAACTAACTAACTAATGAAATTGTTCATTCTCTTGGTCTGAATTGACCCATGAGATTTTTAAGATGTTTTTTGAAGAATCTGTTCTCTCATTTTCACTTCTTTTATCCAAGTGACTCTTACTTTTATATTGAAAAAGAAGTTCTCTTTTTCTTGACCATTCATTTACTAGTGAGATAAAATAAGTCACTTGGCAATGATCCTCACTGTCACTACCATGGATTGTATTAGGGCGGGTTGCATTTTACTGCCATCACAATGGCTATTCACATTTCCTCCCTGCAAAATCACACAAATGTGAACTAATTACTGCTTTTAAATGAAAGCACAATTGGTTTGTTAGGCTCTGAACAAATTGTTGGAGAGGTTCTGTAGGATCCAACTGATTATTCTAAAGGTATATAATCTCATTGGTTGCATTGGGGGAATACCCCCAATTTTAAGGGAATCATAAAGAGAATGACATTCACATTCCTATCTGTCATCTGCCAGGTGCTTTTTACTTGTCATATGTGATGTGTTGAAATCAGGGATGAGACTTTGTAGTAAGGATCTATATACAAATGTAGCAAAGTGGTCTGTTTAAGATATTGAAATGCCAGTTTGTTTTATGAGGTTATAAATATGTTCTATCATGTCTTTACATTTTATGATCTGTTTTATTCTTTGGTAGGTTCACATGTGACATCCATTTATTCATGTGAAGATTTAAAGCGAACAGTTTTTCAATAAAGAAGCACATCCTCTATTATTTTTTATTTTTTACTATACTTTTATCTTTGGACTCAATGTTTTTTCTTAAATAAAACCCAGATTTTATGTGGAGAAACATTGTTTTCATATTGAATACATCTCTTTTAAAAGCTATGTAGATTTTTATGAAGTCAATATTTCTGTCACTTACTGTTGGCTATCCCCTGCTTTCTGAACTGAACCTAGAATTGGATTCAATATGCATAAAATTTCCAGAACTGAATTGAGATTGAAAGAGCAGTTCCATTACAGTTATGCTTTCAGGAGTTTACTTTTGAGTACCTATTTTCCTTAAGAACAATCATAATCAGCACATTGTTTATACATATGTAAGTGACACGTTGACAGTATTTCTGGTAAAATGACTTCACCTGTTTCATTAAATCATATATATGTGGCAATATCTTCTGCACTGTGTGATTGGGCTATTAACCTTGATGTTTCCTGGTCAAAAGAGGGTATTGGAAAGGCTGATTCATGTCACACAACAGCCTCCTCACAAATTACATAAATAAATAAATATGACTCCTGTATATTCTGTCCTTTGGGTGTTAGCAGCAGCTGTTACCTGCAGGGTGTCATTCTCTGCGAGCTGTCTCCTAGTTTCACGATGAGCATACTCTTCTCTTTAAATGAGGCAGTGAAGCAGCTCAAGCTCTACTTGCTTCAAGTCAACATGATCTGCTTATGCTTGTGCCTGTCACTTCTTAGCTCATTATGTTGCTGTTAGTTTTGCTTGAAGTATTTTGTTCATCCTTTGGGTATGACTACCCTCCTTCAGATAGCCACATAATTGTTTTCTCATTCAGGTACCATCCATTTTCATTACATGACTGGTCAGCACGGCTGAATGTTGATAAGGATGACTTATATGCCTATTAGACATCTGTATTATAAAACTAACTTTTATATGACTTTGTTTTATCATTTGTATATAGCACCATTTATGCATGATAGAAATATCAACTGATGCATGTAAACATTGTCAGTTATTCCCAACAAATCTTCAGGCTTATGTAATTAGCACTTCTTTAGTTCAGCTAAATAACTTATTATGCAATTTCAGTACCTATTAGTTGGTACTAGTCTTGTTAATTTTTGTTCACACAGTAATTCTTAATTCTGTATGAATTAATAGTCTCTTTGGAAAAAAAACATAAAGCTCCATCTACTAAATTGATATGAATTAGTAGATGATATAGGCCTGTCTATAATGCAAAAAATAAACAGAAAGTAGTTTATATCAAAATAATGTGCTTTTCAAAATATAAATGTTTATGCCCAACTGTGCTAAGACAAATAATGGTAGAGACAGAGGCTCATACTACATATGGAATCTTCATAGTTGTAACTACCATAAATGTAAGCTATTAAGGTGTGCTATCTAGGAAACTCAAATTTAAATGGTCTTACTGCCAGGGAGGTGATTTTCTACATTGGTCAACAACTTTTGGTGAAGTTCTGACAAAAATTCAGTAAAATATTCCCTTGATGTATATAGTAGTTACATTCTGAAAAACAACACGTAGTTAAACGTTGTAAACAATGCTTGTTTTTTTTTTTTAAGTGGATTTGGGGTCTAGGTTAAAAATTAAAAAATTCAAAAGATTATAAATAGGCTTTTTCTTTGACTTTATGAACACAGAGGACTATTTGGAAGTCATGCAGCAGTGTGTTTTCATGTGCAGGATGGCCCTACTCATCACATAACATTCAGTCTGCCTGATCCTACTCACTTTATGAAAGTGCTGATGATTCACTGACTCTAGGGAAAAAAAAAAAGAAAAACCTCTGGTTTATCAAAATATCCCCCTGGAGTGGTACTGCCCACTTGTTCTGGAGAACCACTGGCTTAACGATTACATAGACTTTTCTATTTATTCTTATTGCTCAGTGTTTTGCCCAGTAGAGAAGACTTGGAAACCCACCCGTGGAAGATTCCATGAAAAGCAGTTTTGCACTTTTTATTGCTCTTTCTAAATCAGTCTAAAATATAGAGTGGCTGCAGGTGGGTCATGACCAGCTCCAGTGGCTGGAGTATCAGAAGTTGGCAAAACAGCAGAGGATGAGGGGAGGGGGTTCAGGAGGACTAGGATGTGGGAAATAAACTGAGTCAGATTAAAAATTGGAATGTCAAGAAGCCAAACCAGAGAAAGGTAGGAGCAGAAGAATTTAGAAAAGAAACTAACTGGGAAGGTCCCCACCTCTTGTTGTCTTCTTCTTTTGGTTCCCTCATTGAAAGCTCATTGTGAAGAAAGTGGCTCATGTGACAAGACTTCTCAGCTGTTTTAAAAGTCTCAGACAGTATCTTTTTGAATGGTTTCTCAGAGAAATTAAAAATATATACTGCAAAAAAGTAATACTTTTTTGAAAAGTGAAACTTGTAATAATGGTCTTTCTCCACAATGCAACTCTAGAACTTTTGCTAACTGAAATTTATCATTTGTATACATATACAATAATGTTCAATTGTAAATAGAAAACACACATCTAGGTATGTTATATTTATATAATTTTCCATTTGTAAGTACACACATATATCTAATTAACCTATTTCAAAGCAAAGAGATGAGATATAAACTGAAAGGAGAAGTTATTCAATTTAGATCTGTCATCTTTATAGAAAATGAAGATTATAACTTATTAAATCCCTCTGAAATCAGGTAGGAAAAAACATATAAACCATTTAAATCAACGAAAGACTGAAACATTAATGGCTATTCCAAAACCTTTAAGGTAAGTTGTATTTGTTGCAATACTGATGCTATATTCCACTGACTCTATAATAACACTGCACTTCCAAAGCTTTTTGTTGCTGTTGTTTTGTTTTGGGTTTTGTAGGAGGAATTAAACCCAGAGGCACTTAACCATCAAGTAGCATCACCAGCCCTTTTTATGTTTTATTTTGAGACAAAGTCTCACTAAATTCCATAGGGACTCACTTAATTGCTGAGGCTGGCTTTTGAACTTGCAGCCCTCCTACCTCAACCTTCTGAGCTGCTGAGATTACAGGTGTGTGTCACTGTGCCTAACATTTCCTAAGGTTTTACAAAAGAATACTAGGTATGGGATTTGGGCTTATAAACCAATTTTGCCATTGACAAAACCATGAGAATTTAACATTACTTCCCACATTAATGTATAATGAAGATAAAATAAAACATGTCTCAAAGCCATTAGAAAATTACAAAATGTTGCCAGCATTACTAACCAACATCATTAACTCCATTTACATGCATATTGAGAAGATAGGACTTTGATTATTCCCATCTGAAATTATTCCCATTTGATTATTTTTCCATAAGCTAGAGGCCACATCTTATATAATTAGTCCACATGTGTCTCTTCTTGGCTGATCAACTCTGAAGACATGAGGATTGTGGAAAGTAGGGTTTTCCACTAAGGCCATGCTCAATTGAATGCTCAAGATAATTTTTTAAACCCAGGGAAACCCCCATAATGCACCTTATGATAACACAGATATAATTCAATGGATATTTGCTCTTGCTTCCTACACACTGGCCTGGGGAAAGTCTTATCTTCTATATAGTGAGTGGACTTTGAGGATACTGTGAGAAAGGGAGGCAAGTAAACATTAGGAAACTCTCAGAAAAGGCAGAAAGATGAATATCAGATCCTTAGTAGTCTCATGCCCAATTTACAGAGTTAAGAGTCCACAAAACAGGCAATAACTAATTGGAAGGGACATTATTCTTACTATCCTGGTAGTCTCCTCCCACTATAAAATCTATATAATCCTGATTGCTATTTTATCCATCATAGAAGTCCATTATAAGACACCATCCTGCAACCTGGCCCAGCAAAAGTTTGGATTCATCAGGTAAATAGCTGAAATCCTGGCCTGTTAGTTACATAGTTTTGCCCTGTCATTTCAACAGCTGCAATAATATGATCCAAATTTTACACAATTGGAGTTTTTCATCTATCTCTATATTCGTCAGGTTTTTCTTTGTTATGACTGAAGACCTGACAAGAATAACTTTAAAGGAGGAAATGTTTATTTGGGGGCTCACGATTTCAGAGTTCTGAGTCTGTAGACAGTTGACTCCATTCCTCAGGCCCAAGGTGAGGCAGAACATCATGATAAAAAGAGTGTGGTGGAGAGAGGCAGCTTACAAGATTATCAGGAAGCAGAAAGAGACTCCACTTGTCAGATACAAAATATATATCCTAAAGGCACATCCCCAGGGTCCGGCCTCCGCCAGCTACTCCTTACTCACCTTCAGTCCACTCAGTTTATCCTTTAAGGGGATTAATTCACTGATTGGTTTAATAACCAATCATAACCCAATCATTTCTCTTCTAACCCTTCTTGAATTGTCTCATACATGAGCTTTTGGGGGATACCTCACATCTAAATTATAACACTCTACAAAAATCATTCCCAGGATTTTGATAGGAAATATATGTAACCCGTATATCAATTTGGGGGTACTTCATACCTTTACCTTATTGAGTCTTCTAATCCATAAACATTGTATGCCATTTATTTAGATCTTCTTGGATTTCATTCTCTAACTCTCTTTTTAGATTAATTGTGAATGTTATCTTTTAAATTTCCAGTACAATGACAAATGTATATTGAAATAAGATGTTCACTTTGTATTCTATAATCTTCCTGAATTCTACCTCACAATTTTTTATATAGTGTCTTTTATCCTGATCAGTTTTTTTTCTAATTTCCTTCCATTTTCTTCTTTCACCACTGAGTTATTAAAATGGATTGTTTAACTTAAAAATGTGTGGAGATTTTTCCGGATATCTTTCTGTTATTGATTTCTAATTTGATGCAGTTTTATTCAGGAAACATACTTTGTAAGACTTAAATCATTTTAAATGTATTGATCTTGTTTTTTGGCTCAACTTTCAGTCTATTTTGGTGATGCTCCATGTGTACTTAAAAGGAATACACATTCTGGTGTTGTTCAGGGGAGTGCTCTATATGCTTCCATTAGGGAAATTTGTTTGATAGTGTTACTCAAGATGTTTTTTTAATCTTTACTGATTTTCTGTTTATTTGTTCTATCAAGTACTCATAGAATGAAGTGTATGAATGATCTTGGTTTATTTTAAGGGATTAGAACACCCCCATGCAACAGTTTAGGCATTTAGCCTACCAATTGTATATCTTATTTGTATAATCATTTCCAGTCCCCAAGTTTTCCAACCCTTCCTTCTCCCATTTCAGTTGGCTGACTCTTGCAATTGTAAAATTTACCTTAAAATGTTTCCTTCCTAGAAACTCTAGAAAGTTTTTTCAATAATCTGTTTAAATTAGATATAGATCTTCTATATGCATTTCTTTTAATAACATTTATTAGAACTTAAATCCTTTATAGTTAGAGAATGAATTTTTTTTTGATCAGTGTAGAGCTCATGATAAGACCCTCCCCCTTCATCACATTGTCACATATATGCTTACTTGAGAAACCAAGTATCAGCCAAGAGGTAAAACTACAGTTGTCTAGGATTAGGTTTCTAAACTAAAGAAGAAGCCAGAGAGCTAAAAATTGGAAGATTAATGGAGGTATCTCATCAGTCTATGAAGAGCATTTCTGAAGTCAAACCAGTAAGAGAAGTTCTGATCTAACTTTGGTTTATCAAAACTGTTTGTTTTTAAGTTAACTCAATTTATCAAAAAATCAGTCTAAGAAAGTATAGATAGCATGAACATTAAGTAAGATCAGGAATATACAATTACTAGATGCAAAATTCAGTCTGATCATTCTTTGATGATTAGTGAGACTTGGAAATTCTAATACAGATCTAATGATATCAACAGAATGAAGTAAGTAGGCAATAACCTTGGCAAAGAAGTTGGGAAGTATCCATTTCTGAGCTGATCCACATGAAAAGGAGTGTAACAATCAAGCTGCACAGCACACAGGAGGATTTCAGACTAAAGTGCATAAATGAATGAATAAATATAATGCATGACCTGAGAAAACTACTTTGACTTTTTGCCAATGAATTTCAGATGTTCTATTTTTCCCTACTGAGATTCCCACAGTGTATAAATATGCTCAGATCTCAGGATCAATAAAAATAAATGCCTTGTAACATTTTGTTTTGTCCCACTTTTGACATAAAATAAACTTTATTTTTAAAAGTCTTATGATACTTTCTTAGACTTTTTCTTTTCTTTTTTTTTTTGAAATACCAGGAGCAAAATAACTAACTAGAAAGTCTTCAGTTAACTGGTGTTACTTAAAAAGACAAATTTTTATACTGTTTTATTAAAATGCTATAGTTATATATATATAATCTAATTTCTTTTATTCCCAAATTCACAAGGTAGTAATAAGGCATGGTTTAAAACCTGTTATATTTCCTAAAGAAATATGAAATACTGAACATTTTTCAATTTAAGAGTAATATGAAAATAGTTGCTTGAAAGCAAAGTTTCTCCCAAATGGTGTACATTATTTCTATCACTGAAGTTTTCCAACAAATCATTTTAATTGTGCTTTGTAACTGCTCTAGTATTTCATAAGTTTTAAAATAAAGCATTTCATAAGATCTTAATTTTATCTTATGTTCAAAATATGCTATTTTTTCATAGATTTCTATGTATTTCTAAGGCAAAATATATGCGCATCTTATTGTATGATCCTTTAAAATCATTGTATTTAAATGTATATATGTCACATAAATGTCTTTAAAATATGTGTATAGCTTATAATTAACCAAATGAAAATAAAACATGGCACAGAAAAAACTAAATAGTGAGAAAAATATAATTCAGCCAATTATATCTAAACATGGGTCCTTTGAATATTTCTTTTCTGGAGCTCTGTTTGCTCTCTTAAAATGTCTTCCTGATCCTCAGGTCATCTAAATTGTATCCAAACTTCAAGGCCTAGGTCAAGTTTCACCTTCTATGTGAAATTTTCCTGTATCACCAAGAAAAGGCAAAGTCTTTTTGTCTACATTCCTGTAGCTTCACTATTCTTTTAGCATCTCCACTCTCTGTCTTGCATTCATCACTATAGTCAGTTTAAATATTGAATCCATATTTCTTGCAGTGAAGGAAACAATGTCTTTTCCTAATGCCTCCATATAGAAAGAGGAGTTAAAATTTGATTTATCCAAATACATGACATAAAAAAAGAGCAGACTCACTAGTGTGCAGCTCACTGCATCTTGAAGATACGTTCCCACACAAAACTCTGTTCTTTCCCTGAGCTCATGAAGATAGGGCTGGCTCTTAACAGCCTCTGCCAAGTCCCTGACCAACTTTTATTCTCCTCCATATAAAAGATCTCATTAGTAGAACGATTATCCATTTGGCTACTCTTCTTTTATTTCTTCTCTATGTATATGCTCTAAGAGTGCTTGTTATTGTTATAGTTTGCAGCCAGCCCAAAGTTTGCTTCATCTCAGTTTCTAGATTTTGTCTACTTGACTTTGGTGCTTTTGTGTACAGATAAACAGCTCTGTGGTCACTTTGCTTGGAGAAAGAGATTATAAATAAGGATTTGGGTGTTATAAGAGTTCTTTAGCAAAATAATATACATTTTTATCAAAACCTCACTAATACTACAAAACAGATTACATTGGTCAGCTTTTCATTGATGTGAACAAAATTACTGACACAAACAACTTGGAGGATGAAAGGCTACTTTGGCAAACAGTTTCAGAAATTTCAGTCCATGGCCAACAGATTCTATTGGTGTGGGTCAGAGATGAGGCAAAACATCATGGTAGAAGGGGAAGGGCGAGGCAGAGCAAAACTGCTGACTCACAGCAGCCAGGCAGCAGAGATAAAGGGTGGGGGGAAGGAACCAAGGACAAATTCTACTGCCCAATGGCACACCCTAATGACTTTCTCTAATCATGCCCCACCGGTCTACAATTTTAACCACTTCCGAGTAGTCCATTCAAATTATTAATCTATCAAATGGATTAATCCCTCATGATCCAGGTATTTTTGAAAAGCCCCATTCCTGGACATAGCTATATTGGGAAGCAAGCCTTCCACTCATGAGCATTTGGGGTACATGTGAGATCCAAACCAGAGTACAGGTTTAAATTTGAGTATAGATTTGGCATTTGTTGGATATAAGGATGGTTTTATAAACTATTTTTATTCTAATTTTAAACTGAGTTAATAATTTACAGAATTCTTTTTAATAGCATCAAATAGAATTTGTGCTACATAGCATGCTCATTTTAATAAATCAATTTTTTTTCAAACTGTTTTCAGACACAGAAATTTTATTACAAAATAAATTTTATTCAGAAGCCCATTTTGTTAAACAGGGAAAAAAAAGATTAATGTATGTGTAAGAAGCCCATTTCTTAATTTAACCATCCATTCAGCAAATACATTTTGAGGATTTTCTATTTTCTATCTTCTATTTCTAGCAGTAGGATGTAGTGTGTGATAAACCCTTCCTCTCAGAAAGCTTCTATTCTTGTATTTGTGTGTATGAAACAGTAAGCAAATAAATTATTTAAAACATCTTAATAAGATAAGTTTAATATAGAGAACTAAGTGTAGTGGAAGGTACTATTTAGGCAGAAATTCGAGAAGTCTTCTGTGGTACCATGATTGAAGAACGGAGATTTGAATGAAGTGAAGGAATAAGTCTTGTGGATAACTGAGAAAGTGACTTTCAGTAGAGGAAGGCCACTGAGGCATAGGTCTGTTTGGGGAAGCAGCAGAGAGGCCAGTGGCATCAGGACTGGAGCAAGGTATAGGGGAATGGTGGCAGAAAGAGTGAAAGGCCACTTCTTATATGGCTCTAGAACCATAACCAGGATGTTGGCTTTCCTCCCCGATCAGCCATTTGCTTCACCAAAGGTATAACTAATGCACCTTCTCAAAACACCGTGGCCCCATGAAGCCTAGTTTTATAATGATGATAGACATAATGAAAGATACTCAACTAGGGTGATCCGTTGACCAATTCCTGCATCCTCTACAATGCAGTGGGTTTTGGAGATACAACAGTGTATAAAAGAGATCAAGAACACTCATAGAGCTATTGTATTAGGCCAGAGGAAGTAAGGAAATTGGTGGTACTGGAGGATTATGGTCTAGTCATCCAAGTTTAAAAGGTATCAAGAAAGTTTGATGAATTGTATCTACTTCTATACATTAGATATGGGTCTGTGAGTATATGTTCATACACATGTGTATATGTGTGTGGGTGTATACACTGTCAAACATTTTGTTTTCAAAATGATAAATGAGGGACAGTCCTGTAGACAATGTCAATTTAAAACACATCAAAAAGAACCTCAGTAATAAGTTCTCTAATCAGCAATTAGAATTTTAGTCTATTGATAATATCTGTATAATTGGATTTGATAGAATAACATATCAATTATTTCAATCATATTCATTCATGTGTATAATGATATAAGCAGCATTTCACTTCTCTATTGAGACTTCTAGCTAAAACACATGGAGTACTCCATGAGTCACAAAATCCTGAAGTTAATCTCACTCAGTTCCACATTTCTTTTCTTTCATTTCTCTTCTATTTTGATGTACATGATTTTATACATAACATCATAAGTATTTTATCATAACTTGCATGCTGATCATGTTATTAAGATACCCTATGCTTAGTAATCTAAAGTAGTTATCATTTTCTATCTACATGAAATTCTAAACATGAGGACAAGAACAGTAGGTCAAGGACTTCCACCAGTTCTCAACTGTCATGACACAAAATAAATATCATTTTCTAATGACAGAAAAGCTATATGAGGCTCAAGAAAAACAGACTTTATTTGAAGAAAGTGTGAAAATGTTGATTCAAAACTCATACTGTTTGTAGATGGTACAGTAATTGGTTCCTGACAATTCTTCTTTCATGAAACATCATAATCTTTTCAAAGTATCTTCACAAGTATGCTAAATTTGATTCTGATTTGCTAATTCATAAATTATTGGAGGCTTTACAAATTTTGAGAATGTTAAGCAATTTTTGGCGGGGTGGGGTGGGGTGGGGGAGGTAGAGTCATCTGAGGCATGGGTAAGAAGATAACAAGTAACTAAGGACAAAAGAGGCTGAATTTGACATAAAGTAGCATCTGAGACAAAATGAGTTACTATTTTCATTTTTATTTGTGGAAAACAAGCTACCTCAAAACTTTTTTTTTAAATGAAGCTTGAACTAGCTCACTCTAAACTTATTATTGTCACAGCAAAATACAAGTGCCTTTTAAATGACTGGTATGTTTAACACTTCCAAGTAATTTTAACAATCTTAAAATCTATAAGGTATTACAGTTATTTATATTAAATCCTAAGCAAACAAGTAAAAGCATAAGCCTTTGTTTTTAACAATGATTCTTTTAAGTTCACATATTTCAATAGCAGCAGCTAATAATTATTCTGTAATGTATATCATTATTTCCAAAGCTTAGAATTTATAGAATATAATATGATTTAAAGAAACGGTTCAAGATTGTAAAATTTTTAGGAGTTGTATTTTGAAGGGTGAAAAGTAATTCTAGGTGACTATTTTAAAGTATAGTAATAATGAAAATCATTAATATAATCACAATGCTGTTACAATATATTTTGCAATTTTTCTATGATATACCCTTTCTGAGAAATTTTTTGTTGGTCTAAATTAGCAAATCAAGAGAACAAATTAATGTGATATTTCCAAACTCCTTAAGGTTAATTTTCTAAGGTATTTTATCAATTATTTCTGAGGTATTTTCTAAGCTAGTCTATTATCAAAATTATTGAGGTCAAAACTTCACTATTTTATAATCTCAAGTGAACTACACCATCCCCATACATACTACTTCTCTCTCTTTCTGTGTCTTACACAAAATATAAACTCATACACACTAGAAACTATACCTTGGTGATAGGTTTTGTGTCTCTTTTTTGCAATTTATTTCAGTTTATATTACTACATTATAATAACACATAATAGTATGACTTAATGGGATATATCTACACATGCTCATAATTATACATAATAGTGTGATTCATTGTGACATTTTTTGCTTCCTTTAAATAAGGGAAGATATACTTTATTTGTAAATAGGCATTATTTCCTATTAAAAGCTAAAAAGTGCTTTAAAATTTTTTAAATATAATATAAATATATTTACATTTTGGTTTCATTTGCCAAGGTAATAATATAATAATATCTTAATTCATTAGTAAGAATGGTAAAATTGAGAATGTTATTAAGATAGTTAAATAATTGAATTCACTTATTTTGAGAGAAAAAACAGATTTTGTGAGTTTGTATTGAAAACAATGTGAAAAATTGGATCAAAATATATGGATACATGATAGCTTGTTACTATGTTTGTTTTTTAAACTATTCTGTTACAACCATTTCCTTTATTGACCTTAAAATACAAGCTGATAGCTGGACACTGTAATCCCAGTTGCTCCACAGTCTGAGGCAGGAGGATGAAGAGTTCAATGCCAACCTCAGCAAAAGCAAGGCACTAAGCAACTCAGAGAGAACCTGTCTCTAAATTGAGTATAAAATAGGACTGGGCATGTGGCTTAGTGGCCGAGTGCTCAATCCCTGGTACTCCCCCCAAAATAAATAAACAAACAAACAAATAAATGAACAAATAAGTAAATAAAAGCTGATAAATTTAACTTAAATTGCAGCTAATATGATATATAAGGCTACCTAGAACTTAAAGTCATTATAATGGCAACATTTTATATTTTACCAAGAATGTATTTCTTACACCTTTACTATAACATATTTGTTAACTTTAGTATATTCAATATCCGGTCAATATCTCAGTCATAAACTTCATATTTTCCTTAAAAACAGAAAAATATATAATTTCTAAAAACATGTAGTATTTTGATATGTAAAAACTCAAAGCTTGAATATTAATCCAAGAAACTGGAATCCTTTCTGAATTAAGTTGAGTTACTTATAAACTTTTTGCCAACTAAGGCATTTGGGTATTGTGAGCATGTGCATAGTCCGTCTGGAAGGATTCCCTAAGATGATCCACAGAACACCAGCAGCTTTGTGTGAGAGTGAGGCTGCTGCATGTAGTGAGTAGCTATGCTCACTGTTCTACTAAGAAGCCACTCAAATGAGTGAGGACATATTTGATCCTCTAGAGGTGAACACTATTTTAAATCTATTACTATTGGTTTCATGCAGGTATATTTTGTCTATTTACTTTTAAAAGAAAAGTGTTTCAACTACTATACAATATTAAACAAGAACTTTTTAGAAAACAAAACTGAGGAAATATGCATTTCCTGAGAAGTAGCAAAAAAGAAAGTTCATATGCCATAAGCAATGAACTTACTGGTAACACGAATATATGAAAAGCTAACAATCTGGACTCAAGTTAAGAAAAACAATGTAAATAAATGCACATCCTTACAGAAGAACAAAGCCGTGTGAAAACTACTATATCCCCCAATCCAAGCACTATATTCTTTTTTTCTCAAAACAAGCACTGTAGACTGGATTATTCCCCTTCCAAATTTGTATGTTGAAGCCCTATTTCACCCTTTTGAATAATTGCAATAGGGGGTTAATATGCACTAAATGAGTTCATATAGGTGAGGCACTGATCTGATAAGATCAGAGTCTTTGGAAGCAACAACAGAGAGCACACCCTTTTTGCCTGTGAGATCAAAGCCAAAAGGCAGCCCCCTGCAAGCCAAGAAGAAAGCCATCACAGGAGCTGACTCAGTTGGTACCTTATTTTGGACTTCCCAGCCTCCAGACTGTGAAAAACAGATACCTGTTCTGTTTTTCCAGTTACCCAGTCTTGGGTATTGTGATGGTAGCCTACCATGGCAGGGAGACCTACATAGATTTTCATTCAGAATGTATTTATTCTTATTATTCATGTGATTCTATTAGTCTGGTTCTATAGTATACACATTTATTTCAAGCAAAAATATAGTAATCTGGAAGAACAGCGAGAGAAGTTACCAGTCTGGACACATCCCAGTGAAGTAAGACAAAGGTAAATTGAAGGCTAGAGATAAAAGAACTGGAAAAGATAGTGGTGACGATTTGCAAAGCTCAGCAATATAGGAACATTATGAATGCTAGAAAAATAACACTATATACAGCAGGAGATCCCCAAGGCATCTTATTTTAATAAAGGAGAAAAGGTGTGAGGTTTTAGGTCAGGTATAATGTTTTGGTAGGTTAAGCCACAATTGTTTTAGTAGTACTATACTGAATAAGAGTCTTTTCTTCCCCAAGACAAACTTTCCTATAAAACTAAATATAACCCATTATTAAAGATATTTTTGAAAGAAGTATATGATTCCTTGGGGGCTGGAGGGTGTTACTGTAGTAGTCAGTCTCCAAGAGACTCCCATGACCCCTAACTCCTGAGAGTCACACTTTCCCATATTCCCTCTCACATTATACCTGAGATGCTATATGTGACCAATAATAGACTCTGTCACAAGTTATGGTATTTCATTCCTGAGATACCTTTTGAAAGATAATGTATTTTCCATTTTTAATATATATTTTCTTTCCCTCCCTTTCCCCTTTTTCTTGGTGCCTCCCCCTCCCTTCCTCATTTCTTCCTGGGAAAGCCGGCTGATCCTTCACGTACAGCACTATGAAGAAGACCATATAGTGAAAATTTCCCTGCCAACATCCATGAGACTGAACTTGGAAACAAATTTTCCTGCCCCAATTACATTTTCAGAATATTGCAGCACCAAATAATAATTTCTCTGAAGTATCATGAGAGACTTTCTGCCAATAGCACCTCGCTAAGCAACTCACAGACTCCTGGCACTTAAAAACTGTGAGGCAGTAAATGTTTGCAGTTCAAATCCACTAAATCACTAAGTTTTGATGTAGCTTTTATGCAGCAATAAATAAATGTCGCAGTTTTGGGAACTTGGAAGTAGTGTGGTGCCATAATAATCACCTAATGTGTGGAATCACTTTGGAACCACACAGTGTGGAGTAGCTAGAAGGGTTTTAAGAAGAATTTTAAGTGAACGCCTTGAACAGATGGTTAGTAATACATTCGACTCTGAGGAGACTGCATGTGAGAACCTAAAGGAAAAGTGAGGAAGTTTTTATTTAAAACTGGAAGAGTGTCCATTCTATTTAGTGACCTAATATGCAACACTGTTAGTTGAAACAATATGGATGTCAGAAAATGTACATGGTGACTGGGTGATCTAGCTAAGGAGACTTTCAGTCAGAATGCTGAATATACTCCCTTGATTCTCGAGCCACTTAGAGTAAAATAAAAGTGAAGAGTTTTAAGATAAAGAAAGGCTACTAAACCAAGAGGAGTCAGGACTTATCAGTTTGGAGCATTTCCAGTGTCCCAGGATAGAAAACCAGGCTAAAATTAAACAAACAAACCAACAAAAAACAATAGTGAAACTATCAAATCCTTTGCTATAACTTTAAAACATCAAAGGTGGTGCCTCTTAGTACTTTATGGTCAGGAAAAACAGCCCTCTGAAGAATTTATGGGTGTATTCATAAAGCCACCCTCCTCCCCTAAGTGAACATGTTAATATGGGGGAGAGAAAGAAAGGGATTGCAATTGTATGACCTTTTAAGAACATTAAGGGTATAGTAACTCAATCTCTGTAGAAGAATGCAGAGAAACATTTTCTGGAAAAAAATGTATGAACATGGATTTTTGTCAATGGAGTGATCCTCAATAAGATACACAGCATTTAAAATGGATTATATCACCAGAATTGTCAGTTTGAATCAAAAAGGACAAACAACCCAAAATGAAAAGAGCTGTTTAGAGTCTTCAATTTATAGAATAAGAGGGCAGATGCTATGGTTTGGATGTGATTTGTTCCCCAAAAGTTCATGTGTTCGAGCATGCTCCTCAGTGTGGCTATATTAACAGAATGGTGGGAACATTAAGAGATGAGGCCTCATAAGAGGTCATCAGGTTGTTGAAGATGTTGCTCTTAAGAAGGAAATAATACAGTTCTCATGAGACCCTGGTTAGTTCTCCATAGAGGGTTGATATAGAGAGTGTGCCTACTCTGGTGTCTGGCTTCCTGTCTTACTGTGCAATCTCTTCCCTGATACATACTTCTATCATGATGACATCTGCAGTGATGTTAAATCAGCAGAGCCCTCACAAAATCCAGATTGGTGGGGCTACCCAATCTTTTGACTTTCAGCTTCCAAAACTGTATCCTGAATAAATCTCTCTTCTTTGGAAAGTATCCTGCCTCTAGTAATTTTGTTATAACAATGAATAAAGAACTAATAAAGCATACTATCAAAGCTGCTAAGTGAGGACATATACTACCTTTCATGAAAAGAAATAATGACTCAAAGGAAGAAATCAATATCCCAGAGGCCCAAATCAAAAGGTATGGAAGGCATTCAACAGCACAAGCAGGAGTTAGTTAGTAATAATCAAAATCTCCCAATATTTTCCCAGCTGGGTTTAGAATTGCTATGGATCCAGGTCTCTTTTGTGCCTTCTGTTTGCTTCCCTTTTTGAACAGTAACATCTACAGCAGTCATCCTCTATCTAACCACTGGTATGTGAAGCCAAATAACTCGCCTCATTAGTTCTAGATAGAGGAGCTATACTTAAGAATTGTATTTTAGCAACTTCACCTGAAGTGCCATACTTTGAACACTATACTCCTGGAATCTCATATCTGTGTGCCAGTTTAGATAGCAAGATTTATATTTCAGACTGATGCTATAATGGGTAAAATTTCAGGGTGCCCTCAGAGTTGAAGAGTGTATTCTTCAGATGCAAAGGATTGGTATTTTGGGGATCAGAAGGTAGGGTATAGTAACTAACCTCCAATATGGTTCCTGATGTTCCTACCTCATTCCTACTTCCTACTCTTACCTTTATAGAGTATTGTATAATACCCAAAGCAAAGAGGGGAGGTAAACACCCTGGTTAAACAACTGCAGGAAGAGTGAAGACTGGCAAGGAAGCACATTTAACTCAAGGGACTACTGAGAAATTACTTGCTCCTGAGAGGAGTATTGGTGAAAAGTGGTAAACTCTAGCATGCTTTTTTGCTAAATTAATAGTTAATGATTATCAAGAGCTAGAGTAAGGATGGTGGTTACTCAAAGGGACTGGAATCCCCATAAGTTGAAGCCCAGTGAGGCCTGTACTTCAGAAGAAGATGACAAGGACTGGGATGAGGTGCTATACAAGCAATCAGACAGGTCATGACTCAAAAGGTAAGACAGATCAACCACAGTCAGTGGGAGTGGACAAGGAGGATGTGCCCCCTCCTGCCTGTCACATGTATACCTCTGAGAGATTATATTGCTGCTGAGTTGGTACAACTATAAGAAGTTTATGCAGAAAGTCAGGAAAGATCCCATAGAATATCTGTTGTAGCTTAGGAATACTGTTGCTGAAATATACTCTTTATCAGGGAATGAAATGAGTAAAATCACTTGAATCACCACATTCCCTACTCTGGATACATTTCTCTTCACCTGTTAATGAGAATTATGCCACCTCTTTATTGTTCTGGCTGATATCCGCCTGTAAAGATGCTTGGCCTGATACAGGGGAGTTACTCATGATTCTTCCAAGATATCCATAGAACTAGAGATGAAGCAGGGCATTTAGGCACCAAACTACCCTAGTCCTGATAATGAAACATTCACAGTAGGGATGAGGAAACCATTTCCCAATCAGCTCCAGAGCAATATCATGAAGCTCTGCTACACTTCTGAGCCCTTTAGTGGGCCTCATTGTTTCTTGAGCAGCACAAATTGCAGCTGATATGGAGGAAACAGAAATCATTAGGAAGTGAGAGATATGAAGTATGGATCAAAAGGTGGAAAAAGTGGAGTGCAACACTGAAAGCAACTAAATATAAAAGATGGATCCTTGACAATGTGAACCCACGACTATGGATGGCCATCAGGACCATCAATGAACATAACTATAGCACTGCCTCCTGAACCTGCATGATATTGGCACAAGTACCTGATAAATCCATCTGCATTCAAATAATGGTTTTAAGGACACCTGCACTCCATAAATGGTAACACAAGATAAATTGCTTCTGCTGCTGCCACCACAGGACCTGCCATAGGGGACTCATGGTCTACTGACCATCAAAATACAAATAGGGCCTTGATGCTGTGGTTTCATAGTTCCATGAACAAAGACATTAGAACAAGACATAGAAATAAATAAATATATATCCTGGAGATTAGTTCTCTATCTATTAGTTGTATATATAAATAGTTCTCTATCTATTAGTTTTATATATAAAACTAACCCCTGGCTTCTAATCTTTGAGGGACAATCTGTCATTTCATTGTTATCTGTAATGCCAAAAACACAGCAACCACTGGGGTAAGAAATTCGGTATTACAAAGCTAGGGATGGGCCAAAGACTGGTAATACTATCACTCAGAATGATCTGATTACTCATGTAATATTGAATAATCAAGATTTGCCAGTTTTAACACACCCCACAATTCATCCGTCAAGCAAATACATTTGCAGAATGATCAAATATCATCGTGGAGGTGCAGAATAAAATGGGGATTGATGAATATGCAGTGAGTTGCCTCTGTCCTCCTCCCCTGGTCTTCCGTGCCATCTTCAGCCAGCCACAATGGTACAATGGAAGCAGATGTTAAAACAGGAAAACATTCACCATTCACAGAAATAGCTATACAATTCCCTCATGAATATAGATATAAATTTACCTTCTTATTTATTTATTTTTATTGGTGAATTATATTATACAGCAGTAAGATTCATTATGCCATAGTCATATATCCACATAATTTGATCAACCTCATTCCCTAGTACTTCTCATTTCCCTCCTCTCTCCTCTCCCCTGATAGGCTTGCTCTACTCTACTCTACTGATATCATTATTATTTTAATTGTATATAGTTAAAATTTATATATACATATATACGAATTATATATACATATATATATATATATATATATGTATATGCACATATATCTATATGATCATTGTGGAATATTTGTACATGGAAACAGCACCATTTGGTAGATTTCATTCTCTGTATTTCCCTGTTTGTTCTTTCCTCCTCACTCACTCTTCTTTTTCTTCCATGCTATAGGTTTTATTTCTAGTTTTATAAAAACCCCTCTAATTGTTAATTTGAATTGTCAACTTGATTGAGTTAAGATATGCCAAAGATTAAGAGGCTTCTGGATGTGTTGATGAGGGTGTGGCTAGGAATGACTGGCATGTAGGATACCAAATTGAAGTGGAGATCCTTCTTAAGGGTAGGCAGCCAGTAGTTTGGAGGCTTGGATGGAACTGGAAGAACAAGGAAGGTTCAGTAGCTATAAGCTTGATTCTTCTTGAATGGTTTCTTGATTGCTGCTGCGATTGCCTAAGGATATCAGAATTTCACCCCTTTACTCTTCCAAAGTCAACTCTATTAGTGATTCTCCAGGGAGTTTTCAGAAACCTTCAGTCTCAGACTTAGGTAGCAACATTGATCCTTCTTGTTTTGAGGCTGCAGCATCAGTGTCTGGATGTATAAGCCAATTTCATTAATCCCCTTTTTATGATCATATCTCCTGTTGGTTCTATTCCTCTAGAGGACCCCGAGTAATACACTCCCTTTTTGTTGTTCATTTTTCCCCAACTCTTTTTAGTTTCTTTTTAAAGTTTATTTATTTATTTTGTAGTAGAATGCATTTTGACATATTGTACACAAATGGAGCACAACTTCTCATTCCTCTGGCTGTATATGGTGCATAGTTGCTCCAGTAGTGTAATCATACATGTATATAGGGTAATATTATCTGTCTCATCCTACTGTTCTTCCCATCCCTACAACCACACACCTCCCCTCATTCCCCTCTAGGTCACCCAAAGTTCCTTCATTCTTTCCTATCCCTATCCCACTATGGATAAGCATCTACTTATCAGAGAAAACATTCAGCTTTTGATTTTGGGGGATTGGCTTATTTCACATAGCATGATAAGTGCCTTCCCCCAACACACATCTTCGCCAACACTTATTATTACTTTTATTCTTGATAATTGCCATTCTGACTGGATTGAGATAAAATCTTAGAGTAGTTTTGATTTGCATTTATCTTATTGATAGAGATAATGAACATTTTTTTTCATATGTTTGTTGATGATTGTATTTCTTTTTCTGCAAAGTGTTCAGTTCCTTAGCCCTTTTATTGATTGGGTTATTATTATTATTTTTTTGGTATTAAGTTTTGTGAGTTCTTTATATATCCTGGAGATTAGTTCTCTATCTGAGATGTGTGTGGTAAATTTTTTTTTTTTTACCATTTTCTAGGCTCTTCTCATCACATTTCTGATTGTTTCAACATATGAGAGAAAACAATCAACCATTGACTTTCTGAGTTTGGCTTATTTCATTTAGCATGATGTTCTCCAGTTCCATGTATTTACCCACAAAGGACATAATTTCATTCTTTTTACATCGAATAAAACTCCATTGAGAATATAGACAACATTTTATTTATCCAATAATCTGTTCAGGTGCCTAGGCTGTTTTCTTAACCTGTCTATTGTAAATTGCACTTCTAAAAACATTGGCATGCATGTATCACTAGAGCATGGTGATTTTAGCTCTTTTGGATAAATACCAAGGAGTGGGATGGCTGGGTCATATGGTGGTTCCATTCCTAGTCTTTGAGGAATCTCCATACTGCTTTCCAAAGTAGTTGTACTAATTTACATTCCCGCTAATAATGTATAAGTGTACCTTTTCCACTATATCCTTGCCAGCTGAAGCCAACATCATACTGATTGCAGAAAAATTAAAAGTATTTCTTCTCAAATCAAGAACACAACAATGTCTTCTCTCACTGTTTCTATTCAATATAGTTTTTTTAAAAAAAAAATTTATTTTTTAGCTTCAGGTGAACACAATATCTTTATTTTATTTTTATGTGGTGCTGAGGATTGAACCCAGCGCCTCACGCATGCCAGGCGAGCACACAACTACTTGAGTCATATCCCCAGACCCCTTCAATATAGTTTTTGAAATTCTAGTCACAGAAAACAAACAAGATAAACATACTAAGGAAAGTATCAGAAAATAACAACATAAAAAATCAATAGCTTTCCTATAATCCAAAAATGAATCTTCTCAGAAAGAATTAAAACAATTCCATTCACAATAGCCTCAAAATAAAATAAAATAATTTGGAATAAATTTAACTAAAGAGGTGAAAGATATCTTTAATGAAAATTTTATAATGCTGAAGAAAAAAATAAAGACCTTAGAATATGTAAAGGCCTGTAATGTTCATGGATAGGCAAAATTAACATTGCCAAGATGGCCATATTATTAAAAGCAATATATAGCTTTAATTCCATCCCCATTAAAATATATTTTTCAATTACATTTTTCAAAGAACTAGAAAATACAATATATTTACATGTTAAAATTCTATTGGGTTTATTTTAGGAGATGTTATTAATTGTCATGTTGTTAAACATTTGGTTAACATTTTACCATTCATTTCTAGTTTAGTATTAATAAGAACTGGGAATGTGACATACCCCTTTCAAATATATTTCTATATTTGGCCCAATATTATCAGTTTATCTTAAAAACATTCTATGAGTATTTGAGAAGAGAATATATTGTTTGATTTTTAGGGGAGAAGTTGGTTTTGTGGGGGGGTTTGTTTGTTTTTTATTTGTGTGTGTGTGTGTGTGTGAATGTCTCATTAGTATTTAAATCATATTTAAAATCAATGAACTTTAATATATTTTTTCTCTTTAATCCCTTGAGGATTTAGAAAGTAAACTGTAGTTATTTCTCACTGTGATGGTAGTTTTCTTAATGTCTCTCTGCAGATTTTTATATTTGTGTTAGTGATGTCTTAATGACATTATGATGTTTGATGAGTGTTACAAGGAGAGACAGTGATATGTAACAGTGTTAAAGACTGTAGAGCCTGAATGAATGGATTCAAATTCCAGCTTTACTACTTTCTGGTTATATGGCAAGACAAGTTCCTTAATTTATTTAGGTCTCAAGAGTCCTCATTCTTAATATGGCTATTTTGATTTAAAAAATGGTACAAAAGATGTAATCATGTAAACTAAATGGGTGAATACTCTTTTTTATCAAATATTCATTCAGCACAAATATTGTTGAGCATTAACTCTGTATGATAAGCTTATACATGTAGCACTATGTGAATTGTCTATATTCATCCATATCCTTGGAAGAAGGACATGCACACATTATTCCAGTGAGATCAGGTTGTACTTTTTCCTAAAGCACAGTGCCTACAGATCCCATGTCCAGGCACTTTCATCAGCTGCACAGTATTATAAAGTCTTAGCATTGTTCAATGTCTCACTACTGCTGAGGTCTGAATGCTTGTATCCCCCAACTTTCAAAGGTTGAAGTCTAATTTGCAACACACTAGTATTAACAGGTGGGGCCTTTGGGAGATTAGGTTATGAGAATAGAATCCTTACAAAGCGGGTTAGTGCCCTTATAAAAGAAGCCTGAAGAAATATTTCTGCCCCTTCTGCCACAAGAGGACATATCAAGAAGGTGTTTTTGTTGTTGTTGTTGTTTGTTTGTTTGTTACCAGAGATTTAACCCTGGAGTACTTAACCACTGAGCTCACATCCTCAGTCCTTTTTATTTCTTGAGACAGGGTCTCTCTAGGTCATTGAGGCTGGTTTTGGAATTGGGTTCCTTCTGCCTCAGCCTCTTATAGGTGTGTGCCACCACATCCTGTAGCAGAAAGTGCCATCTTTGAAGCACTGAGAAATCCTAACCAGACACCAAAGCTACTGACTCCTTGATTTTGAACTTTCTAGGTTTCATAACTGTGAGAAATAAGTTTCTGATTTTGTAAATTACTTCATCTAAGGTATTTTGTTACAGCAGTTTGAATGGACTGAGACAATTACTGTGCCATTTGTATCATTAAGAATTCTTATTTATTTTATCTACTTTCAGCTCATTCATCTGTGACATGAGTTCAGGGTGTGAGGTATTCATAATTATCTTAATCTATTTGTAGTGCTAAAACAAAATACCTGAGGCAAGGAATTTTTAAAGAATAAAATTTCATTTATAATAATTTTAGAGGTGGAGAAGTCCAAGATCAAGGTACTAGCAAGGTCAGTGTCAGATGAGGGTCCAGTCTCTGTTTCCAAGATAGTCCAGTCTCTGTTTCCAAGATAGTCCAGTCTCTGTTTGCAAGATAGTCCAGTCTCTGTTTGCAAGATAGTGTCTTACATGTCAAAAGGGACAGGAAGAAAACCAAAGCCAAATGGTATGCAAACTCTCTTTTATAAATGCCTTTTATAAATAGCCACAAGGGAAGAGCCCTCAAGACCTAGTGACCTCCTGGGGAGCCCACCTCTTAATATTGTTGCATTGAAGATTAAGTTCTAAGGTGAATTCTTCAGGAAGCACAAATATCTTCTATTGTCATCAGATTTCAAATCCAAAATGAATAAGATATAGATATCAATTGTATATTTGGGGTGAATTATTAAAGAGCTCCAATAGCTCCTATTCAACACAGGAAAAGGTCCAGTTTCCTAACTTGGCCTCCATGGCTCTTTGCCTTTTGTCTCAAAATGTTTTACAAATCTCAGTTGCTATTATATCTCCTACTATATCCTACTGTACCAAAGACAATCTCACCTCACTCTACACTGTGCTACTTGTAGCACCTATGTCTTGGATTGTGTTTATATCTTCATTTTGCACTCTTTTTCCCTCTCCCTTTTAACACAACTCAAATTCTAGACAGCTGTTCCTCTGCAAGACTCCTATACTATTTGCACATCTATATATTATCTGAGTCTTTGTATGAATGCTGTTTATATTTGTCTCCTCCACTAAGATGGGAGTGCTTAAGTCAAAAGGCAACTCAGGCTGGGCATAGTGGTGCATGCTTGTAATCCCAGCCACTGGGGAGGCTGAGACAAAAGGATTAAGTCCAAAGCCAGCCTCAGCAATGGTGAGGCACTAAGCAACTCAGTAAGACCCTGTCTATAAGTAAAATACAAAATAGGGATGGGGATGTGGCTCAGTGGTTGCCTGGCCCCGAGTATCAAAAAAAAGCAACTTAGCATAAAAATTGATGTTTAATATCTATGTGCTACATTCAAAAATTAGAATAAAGCTCTTCAGTTTATAAAACATTTTATAGTTGTTATTGCAATTGTTTATCTCAAGGTAATAGGTATTATAAATCTCATTTACTTAAGAAATATGTCAAATATCTAGTAACATCTAACAGAGCCAAGATTTAAATCTAAAACTTTCAACTTCATATTTGCAGCTATCACTTAGAGAATGGAAATCAAAATTACTGCCTAAGGATATGACTTGACTTCAGTTCTTCTGATTCTAAGCCAAGTGAATTTTCCATTCCATCTGTAGCCTGACAATGCAAGCTTAAAACCAGTAGTTGATATTTTGATTTGTGGATAAATCAATGGATTCAGACAGCTATGTGGACAGTCCATACAATATTTTGTACATTATAGGACTACATTTACATGTTGAAATATATTTTAATTGGCCATTAAAAAAATAAAAGAAGACATACCGATGAACAGCATATATATGAAAAAAATGATCAATATCACTAATCATTGAGGAAATGCAAATTAAAACTATAGTGAGAAACACCTCACTCTAGTATGAGTGGCTATTACCAACAAATCTAAAGATAACAAGTGCTGGCAGGAACATGGAGAAAATGAAGCTTTTGCACAGGATTGGTAGTAGTGTAAATTTGCATAGCCATTATGGAAATAGTATGGGTGTTCCTCAAAATATTAAAAAATAGAAGTACCATTTCATCTAGCAATCTCACTACCAGCCATACAATCAGAAGAAATGAAGTCAGTCTGTCAAAGAGATTTCTGCACACCCATGTTTATTGCAGCACTATTTAAAATAGGCAAGAAACAGAAATAGCCTCAGTAAGCATCAATTGATAATTTAAAAAATAAAATGTGATACATACACAAAATAAAATACTATTCAGCCATAAAAAATAAGTAAAATCCTACCAGTTGAGACAACAGAGATGGAACTAGAGATAATTATGTTAAGTGAAATAAGCCAGGCAAAGAAAGATAAGTACTGCATGATCTCATTCATATATGGAATCTGAAAAAGTTGATTTTATAGAGGTTGAGAGTAAATTGGAGATTTCCTGAGGTTGGGAAGAATAGAGGAGAATCAGGGATGGGGGAAGATTGATCAGTGGGTACTAAGCTAGAGTTAGGTAAGATGTTCTGGTGTGTTATTTCACAGTAGGGTAACTGTTCAAAAATGATAATGTACTATGGACTTCAAAGAATTAGTAGAAAGAAGTTTAGATATTTTCACCATAAAGAAATTCTAAACATTTGAAGGGATAAGTATATTTAACCCAATTTAAACATTATATAACTTATATACGTATCAAAATATTACATGGTGCTCTATAAATATGTACAGTTTTGTTTTATGTATTAATTAAAATAAATTTATATTTTAAAAAGGAAAAAATAAATCATTAATGTGACATAAAAGGAAAGACAAACATTACAAACCTCTATAATCATTTAAAGTACTGCTATTGTCCTTCAAATTCCATAAAAATGACCTAGATGTAGTATACACAGTGATTATGCAAACTGCCTCTGCATTCCATAAAATATGCAGAAAGCCCATAAACCACCATACCCCTACAATATATAAAAACTTAAAATTAAAATACTAGTTCTAAAAAACATAAAAATTGACGACAATTTCATTTATAATTTTTTATTTCATTCTTTAGTAATCATAGCATAGCTTAAAGTGGCACTTTGATCAGTGCTCTATCAAAAGTTTATATTTAAATATTTTGTGTCTATATATTTTTTTTGTATTGAAGTTAAATATTTAAAATTGATGTTACAATCACAAATTATTCTTTTTTCTTTTTTCCTCTCAAATAGCTGTAGTAGCATCTGAATATTTTAAAATCCTAATTATTTCATCTCTGTGTTTAGTATATGTCTCCTTTTGTTTCTCTTTGATCATTTATTTACCTACAAGATTTGGTTCTGTTGCATTTGAGGGGTTTAGCTAATAAAATTTAAAGTGACAAAAATCCAATTTCCTAAAGTATACCTAAAGACAGAAAAACAGATTTGTTGACTGCCATATTTTATGAGTTCAACATGAAGATGGTGCTGATGGGGCACTTCTGTCAGAATATAGTTTGAGGTGAAACAGTGGTAGAACCTAGCATAATTTTTATATTCTTATAAAAGCATGTAAATAAGTATATTAAGCATGTTGAATATAATTTTTTTTCCTAATAAAAAAATCACATGAATACTGAAGAAGACTTGAATTTACAGGCAAACAAATAAGTGGAACTGATTTGCACTAAATTACTCAAAAGGTGAAGCAGCCTGAGAACCTCCTGTGGAGTCCACTTAAGCTCTGGGCTCCAAAACTGAACGCTGTCTGAATCTCTCTAAGCTCTATTCGACCTGCAAGAATTATAGCAGCTTGCAGCAAGAAAGAAACAGAAGAAATAACAGTCCAGGTTTGAATTTCATCATACTCCATGCTTCTCTTAATCAATGGAGGAACATAGGTGACTGAGGAGGTCACATGCCATAGTAATCAAGGTGAAATAGTAGAGTCAGCAAAGACAGGCTCAGATGACTGGGGAAAATCGATGGAACAAGCACATCACCAAGCAATTAGTAAATTTCATGTGGACAGTCTAAAACAGGCACCACATTTTAAACAAAGTTTATTTTTTCAATTACTAAACAGTTAAATGTAGATTGTAGGAGATTTGGAAAATATGCAAAGACATGTTGAAGAAAATAAAAGTAACAATCACATGGTTCACACATAATTATTTTAAATTATTTTTTTTACATTTTAGCAAATTTAAGAAATTACCTCTTGCCTATTATTCTCAGTTATGTCTGTATTAATATTTTTAAAGGGACCATATAGTATAAACACTTTGTTTCTGCTTTCTAGTAGTTTGATATTAGGGATACTTCCTTGTGATGAATTGATGTTTTGTGATATACATGTATATATTTTATTTCATACATGTCTTTGTATATAAATATATGAACTCAATAATTCATAACATTTTAAGTTTTAAAATTCAATTCATACTTATATTTTTTTCCTCTAAACATTCCCTAATTTTTTCTAATTTAATTATTATAGATTTAAATATATTTTATATGCTCAGTACATTGTATATTTTGATATACAACGGGTCAGTCTCTGTTGCTTTCAATTATGAAATTGATTTATCATTTTCATATATCTAAAAAATTTAAAATCTATTTTATCTAAACTATTAAAAAAATCCCATGGTTGGAAACTCAGTAGTAAGAGAGATGATAGTTTCACCAGCCTGATTTTAAGAGGAATACCTCTAGAGCTTTACCACTAAGGAAGACAATGGCAAAAAATTTTAGACAGTCTTATATTTTTTAAATAATACTTCCCCAATTGCCTGCTTGTGAATTATTTTGGTTTTGAATCAGAAATATGTATTAAAATTGATCCATTCATTTTTGAAAATAGGCAAATGAATGCATATATATTTTTAAATTGTGGTAAAACGCAAGTAACATGAAATTTACTAACTTAACCATTTCAAGAGTACTGCTAAGAGTACTCACATGATTGTTCAGTCCTATCTCCATCTTGTAAAACTGAAACTCTGTGCTCAATCACTAAATAAAAATTCTTCATTTCCCCCTGTGCCCTAAATCCCTGGCAACTACTATTCATTCTCTCATCTTTATCAATGTGGCCATTGTAGACAATCACATAATGTAGAATTATACAATATCTGTGGTTTCCTTACTGGCTTATTTCACTGAGCATAAAGTCTTCAATGTTCATATAGGTGGCAGCATGTTACATAATATCCATCCTTCTTAAAGTTGAATAATTCCATTAAATGTTTATACCATATTTTGTTTATCCATTAATTTGTTGGTATGCACTTGGGTTGCTTCTATATTTTGGCTTTTGTGAATAATGGGTGATTGACTCATTAAAATGACTCCACATTTAGTTCTCTAAGGTTTGTATCCAGAAGGGGAATTGCTAGATCATATGATAATTTTCTTTTAATTACTGAAAGAACAATCTATTTTTCTCCATAGCATGCATACCATTTTACATTTCCATAAGAGTATAGAAGGATTTCAATTTCTCTACATCCTTGAAAACATTTGTTTTGATAGCAGTCATCCTAATGAGTGTGAGGAGGTATTTCATTGTGGTTTATATGTATATTTCCCTAATGATCAGTAACATTGAGCATTGTTTCATCTTTTTTTTTTGGACATTTGTAGATCACTTTGGAGAAATGTCTATTCAAGTCTTACCAAGTTTTTAATTGAGTTGCTTGTTTTTTGTTGCTGTAGGTGTTCTTTACATAGTTTTTCTATAACTCCTTATCAGAAATATTATTTAAACATTTTTGTATTCCATAGATTGTTTTTCCACATTCTGATCATGTCATTTATGAATAGAAGTTTTTAATTTTAATTAGGTACAATTTATGTATTTTTATTTATAATTCCTATATTCTTGGGATCATATCTAAGAAATCTCTGTCAAACCCAATATTGTGAAGATGTTTTATTCCAATAGTACAATAGTTTTTGGTCCTATATGTAGTCTTCAATCTATTTTGAGCTAATTTTTGTTTATAAAGGTCCAACTTCATGTTTTTTCATGTAGACATTGAGTTTTCACAAAATATTTGGTCAAAAATCTGTCCCTTCTCCACAATATTGGCATGCTTGTCAAAAATCATTTAGCCATACATATAAAGATTTATTTCTGGGCTCTGCCTTCTATCCCATTTGCCTATATATCTTTGTTTATGCAAGTACCGAATTGTTTTGATTACAGTAGCATTGGAGTGCATTCATTTACTACATTATAATAACTTTCTTAACATAAAACTAGCTTGAATTTTTATGTAATTCATTCTATTATTTTAGCATTTCTAGACTAGACTTACCTAAAACAATGTTCAAAATTTTGAAATTTATGTTGATAAAAGTGTAAATGTATGTTTGCATATGAGTATTGCTATATTTACAATATCCTGTTTGCTATTTTCAAGCACTAATTGTCGTCATATTCCTCACAACAAAAACACTTAGGGGCTGCACAAAATAACCACACAAGAGACAGAGATACCTTTTTCTTTGGGGTCCTGTGACAGCTCCTCTGACCATAAGGGCCCCAAGAAAGAGAGCAAGTGAGCATGTGCTGAACCCTTTTATTAAGGAGAAACCATTCAAATGAGGCAAGGGGACAGGTTTCAGGGGTCTGAGTCTAGCTTCATGATGTCTGCTGTCATCAGGTTGACTGACATCTAGGAAGACCACACTCAAAGTCAGAGCAAGAGAAGGGGACACACAAAGGGCATTTCCATGGAACATTCTATCCCAAACAGGGGAAAGGGGTAATATTACAAAGGAACAGGTGAGCATAGCTCAATTCATGGGGCTACACACCTACGTCTGAAGACACATTCTGCTACTTCAAGGATGGGGCAATATCCAGGTCACTATGAATGTGACTTACAGAGGCTTTCCCATCACGGGAAATTATTTTACAAGTTTGAATATGAAGATGGTATTTTAAAAATTTTGGTTATCAAAGTAAAAGTATCTGAAAGGACAAATATTAATTAACGGATACCAAATGCATTATAAATAAATATATTACACAAATGAGAAGAAATGTGTACTTTGCTTGACTATTTGAAAGCCTAAATGTGGATCAGCATTAGCTAAAGAGTTATTACAAGACACAATGGGTATATTCCTGGCTCCATTTCGTCTATTCAATGTCTATTCCTTCTTTTTCTTTCCAACTTATACTTTTGTTGCATATTATTTATCCGTGTGAACTTATTTAAATCATTTCTGGAAAAAATGACAGATAAATAAAATTAAGAGTGGAAATTAAGACTGGCTCATACATTCTACTGTCTCTTATTCATATTTTCTTTGTTCTATCTTTTTCTTTTCAGTAAAGATATATAAAAGAAGTGGAGAAATTGTGGCAGCCTTTGCTAGGTTTCTACCTTGACAGTTTCTCTACCTTAAAGAGATGTGATGTTATAGTGATTCCGAATTCATGTCCACTCTAGAATGTCTATTATATTTAGATTAATTTTAATCTAACTTTATTATAATTTATATTCATATTTGAATGTCAAGTTTATACCATCATTGTAGCTAGATTTTAAATGTCACAAGTTTTTTTAAGTGTAAAGGAAAGTATATTTTATACACACTAAAATTTTCCTCAATTGTCTTATTTATTCAGAGTTTAAAAGTCATCCTCAAATTATAAAATCTTAAATTTCTAATAGGAGAATTTGATTACTATTATTTTACAAGTTTGAATATGAAGATGGTATTTTAAAAATTTTGGTTATCAAAGTAAAAGTATCTGAAAGGACAAATATTAATTAACGGATACCAAATGCATTATAAATAAATAAATATATGAAAAGATGTTCAACATTTTTACCAATTGGATAAATGTAAATTTAAACTATACTGAGATTTCATCTTACTTCAGGGGGCAGAGTCTAGCTTCATTGCCAGAATGGCAATTATGAAGAATACAAGCAACAATAAATATTGGTGAGGATGTGGGAAAAAATCTACATTTATACATTGCTGGTGGGACTGCAAATTGGAGCAATCACTCTGGAAAGCAGTGTGGAGATTCCTCAGAAAACGTGGAATGGAGACACTATTTGACACAGTTATCTCACTCCTCAGTTTATACCAAAAGGTCTTAAAATCAGCATACTACAATGACAAAGCCATATCAGTGTTTACAGCAACTCAATTCACAATAACTAAACTATGGAAGCAACGTAGGTGCCCTTCAACAGATGAATGGATAAAGAAAATGTGTTATATGTATACAATGGAATATTACTCAGCCTTAAAAAATAATGAAATTATGGTATTTGTGGGTAAATGGATGAGCTAGAGAATATCATGCTCAGCGAAATAAGCCAATCCCAAAGAATTAAAGGCCAAATTTTTTCTCTGATATGGGGTGGGGCTAGGGAAGAATAGAGATAATTTGGATTACACAGAAGGAAATGAAAGGAGTTGAGGGAGTATGGGGTTATAAAGGATAGTAGAATGGATTGCACATTATTACCCTGTGTGTGTGTGTGTGTGTGTGTGTGTATTTACAAGACCTGAATAATTCTTCATAATGTACAATCAGAAGAATGAGAAGTTTTTATACTCCATTTATGCATGATGTGTCAAAGTATATTCTATAACTAAATATAACAAATTTTAAATAAGGAGAACTATGTATAAAGGGGAAATGAACAACAACTCTTTCCTAAACAGGGCTGTCTTTAATTATTATTAATTATTAACTAATGGTACTTGGATTGAACTCAAGAGTGCTCTACCATTTAGCTATATATTTCCAGTCCTTTTTCCTTTTGAGACAGGGTCTTGCTGAATTACTGAGGCTGACCTAGAACTTGCAATCCTCCTGCTTCAGCTATGTGAGTCACTAGGATTATAGAAGTAGGCCACTGCACCCAGATTGAGCATTATTATTTAAAAGTTTTTATTAATGCATTCGAGTTATACCCAATAGTTGGGTTCATTTTAATATATGAGCATAGAATCTAATTTGCTCCCTTTCAGTATCCAGTGCTCTTTCCCCCCACCACTCCCTGTCCATTAATTTACTGATCTTCTATTTTTTTATTTTCTTAAATTGATGCTTTATAGATACATAAATATGGATACACTGTGTTGTATTTATACATGTACAAAGCATAATTTTGTCAGATTCATTCTGCATTTCCTCCCCTTTCTCATCTTTACTCCTTCCCTCACAATCCCCTTCTTCTGTTCCACTGATCTCCCTTCTATTCTTGTGAATTCTGACCCCCCTTTTCCCCCTTACTTTGCTCTAACTTCCACATATGAGAGAAAGCATTAAATCCTTGATTTTCTGAGGATCTTATTTCACTCAGAATGAGGTTCTCCGGTTCCATCCACTTACTTACAAATGCCATAATTTCATTTTTTTATTATGGCTGAGTAAAATTCAATTCTGTGTGTGTGTGTGTATCTCTCTCTCTCTCTCTCTCTCTCTCTCTCTCTCTCTCTCTCTCTCTCCATATATATATATATGAAATATACTTATATTGATATATATATATAATGTGAGATAGATATCTATACCTATCTATCTATCTATATATATATATATATCTATATATGTATCTCACATTTTTTTATCCCTGTTGATGGACACCTGGGCTGGTTCTATAACTTGGCTATTGTGAATTTGCTGCTGTAAACATTGATGTGCCTTTAAAGTATCTTGAGAAATACAAAGGTAATTAGGAAACTACTAATATTAGTCAAATCCCTGTAGACTTTTCTAATGTGGAAGCCATTGTTTAAGGGCTTTGCGATGCGTTTCCATTTCTACTGTATGGAAGCCCATCAGAGATGAAGAAGAAAGGCTTCATCATGGGATGACTGTGCCTGTGCATGCACCTTGACAATAGCACAGACATGTAGAGCAAGAACTCTGTGTCTGTGGAGAGAAAAGAGGTCATTTGGCATTTAAATTTTTTTTTCAAAATCTCATTTTTCTTACCTTTTAGAAGAATATAGGGAAATAAAGATGCATTTGCAAAGCTTGGCGTAGGCCACAGGAACTAGAATCCAAATGAGAAGAGCTGGTCATTGCATGAAACTTTTTATTTTATATAATGTGACCAGCTTATCTAATTCCAAGCCAGAATATATTAGCAGTGCATAACAGTTTAAGATTCAGGAGAATCCTCCTCTCGTGAAACAGAACTCATGAATAAGAAATATATGCCAGTTTGTGTCACCTAACCATAGATATATGCAATAAAGGAGACTTCAATTACTTCTAATCCAACATTATGTATTTTTATGTCATCTGAATAAAAGCTACATTTTGTTCAAACGTGTAAGGTTTGTATTCAGTGAAGTATAGTTATACAGCAAAGATTTGCTACTGGGGCAGAAAGAAGTCATTTTAATTAATGTTAGTTTTAGAAAATAACCTGAATCTGTTGCTTTGCATTTCTTCACCTACACATAAGATCACAAACATCTCTGTATATAGTTTTTGTGTGAATTTAATTTTGTCAGACTCAAACTTTCTTTCATATGCTTCATTATGCAATCAAAATAAAGGGCACACGTGGGCATGGTTAATAATATTTAAAGCTAATATTCTGTGAGACTATTGTTTCAATCCTCCAGTCAAAACTTATTTACTTTGATGAGCAAGATTGAGTACCAAAGACTTCACAATGCAAACAAATACATGTCTGAAACTAAAAATTTGTTATCATTTTGGCAAAGTTATTTTTAATTCATTAGCAATTTTCAGTGTTTGATTGGTAAAAATTGCACATAACAATGGACTGTTGTGGTTGAGTGGTGCCCTTGCCCTAGAAAAAATAAAGAATAGTAGACATTATTTCCATCCAATATGAACACTTTCACTGCTCTATTTGTAAATGGTATATTAATAAACTATCTGAAGAGAGAAATTTTTCAAAAATATCCTTATTTAATTCACTCAGTACAAATATGCAAAGACCCTATTGCAGGAGATAGGGAATGAAAAGAAGTTACATTGGATTATTTATTTAGGATCATGCCCTGCAGGTTACATACCATTCTAAGAGAGGAGTTGTAGGGAGTATTAACTATAATGCAATTTTTCAAAAGCTGTAACAGAAGTATATATTTTGCAGAAAATAGTCATTTATTTTGAAAAGAGATCAAGATTTAAGAAAATATTCTAAGGGAACACGTGAGGCAGAGGACGGGATAATATGGTATTAGTTAACTAGTACAGGCTCCACAGAGTATTTACAAGGGAGAGAAAACTAGCAATTGTGATGTGGCATAGACACAGTAAAGATAAAGAGAACTAGAGCAGAAACATGAATGCTTTATGACATAGAACAAATTATTCATAAAACTCGGTAGAAAGAGGACGCATGAGCCTTAGGCACCAGCAAAGCAGCTGCAACAAATTGAGGAGGGTTATAAAGGGCAAAGATAAAAGGAGGAGGATTAAATAGTCAGATTTTTAAAAATAATTTAATATTAATGATATAATAGATTAGTAACAATTGACTCTCCAGGGAAAAATATCAAAATTTTATGGGCTTTCTTACACATTCATTTTTGCTTATTTCAATTTTAAAATTTTGAATGATATATGAGAATAGTACATTTGTGTACATTTGAGTTTTTGTGTGTATGTATATGATAAGATCTTAAAAACTCACAATTGAACCTACTAAGGAAAAAGAAATAGGAAAGAAAAGTGTGGGCTTCAGAGATTGAGGTTAGACAGGAGAAGTTTCCTAGAAAGGGGGAGTGTTCAACTCAAATTTGGGGGTAAGGTATAAGTGGACTGCTGGACTGTCTAAAAGGCAATTGAGTCTGAGCGGCAGCATGAATAAACAAAAGGATTTATAAGATACCAAAGCAAAACTTAACTAGAAAGGGAATATGGAAATGTACTGATAACCAGGAAAACAAGGCTGATGTGATTTTTCATTAGAGGAAAAAATAAAGCCACCAAGACAAATAAACCAGAAGAGTCAAAACAATAAAGAAAACAAAAGGGAAAAGCACTGAAGGAATCACACTAACTTATTTTAAAACTTATTGTATAGTTGTTTGTAAAAAAATAAACAATAAATTAGAAAAAAATTTGAAAAACTGATATTTCACCAAAGAGGACATACACATAGCAAATAAGTACATTAAAAAAAAAGATGTTTGAGCATCATTATATATTAGAGAAATACCAGTTAAAACCCATGAAGAGACATCACTACATAGCTGTTAAAATGACTAAGATAAAATATTTTGATAGTACCAAATGCAGAGAAACCATTTCTCATGTATTAGCAATGAGAAGGTAAAATAACATAGTGACAATGTTGTAAAAGTTGGCAGTTTTTTGTAACATTAAATATACATTTACCATATGACTCGGCATATCTCTTTGATAAGTACCCAAGAGAAATAAAAACTTAAGTTCACACAAAATCCTGTACATGAATTTTCACTGCAACTTTATTTGTAATATCTCCAAATTAGATTCTAACCAGATGTCCTTTAAGGGGTGAATGGATAAATAAAAATTGTGACATATACATACAATGAGCTATTTTTCAGCAAGAAAAAGGAATGAACTATTGATATGTACAATATATGGATGTATCTCAGGGGCTTTACGATAAATGAAAAAAAAGACAGTCTTCAATGATACATACCATATGATTCTTCCATGTAATAATTTTAAATTGACAATTATAGTAATAGAGAGCATAGTTTGGTCAGTGATTGCCAAGGGTAAGAATTAGAAGATTAAGTGTGTTGACTTTTTTTTAATATTTTTTTTTTAGTTGTAGGTGGACACAATATCTTTATTTATTTTTATGTGGTGCTGAGGATTGAACCCAATGCCTCACACTTGCAAGGCAAGTGCTGTGCAAGGCAAGCACTGTATCACTGAGCTACCGCCCCAGCCCCAAGTGTGCTGATTAAGGAGAAATATGAAGGAATTTATTAGTGGTGTAGGACCCAACTTTTGTTTTCAATGTTTATTCTGATCCTCATATTAATAAAATTTCATATAACTACACATACACATATGTGTGCATGTACACACACACAAACTACTGAATGTTGAAACTGGTGAAATCCAGTTAAGGTCTGTGCTTAATCGTATTGTAACAATATAAAAGTCCTGGTTTTCACAGTATGCAATGGTTATATAAGATATCATCACTGGCAAAATCGAGGTAAAGGGTACAGGGAAAATATTTCATTTTCAAATTATTGTAAGCATTAAACAAGTTCAAAATAAGAAGGTACAAAAAAGTATGGGGTTATTTGAAATTTATTTAGCAGATAAGTACAAAAAACCTAAAATTACTTCAATAATTGATTTATGAGAATTTCTTCAGTAATCTATGTGTAAGAATTCAGAAGTCAGACCCGTTGTACCCTAAGAATGATATTTAAAGTTGTCTTCATGCACCTATACTAACTGAAGCATCATCAATTCTGATTATATACAGCTAACAAATTCCCACAATACTGTATTTATATTTGCAAGCAAGATACTGTAAGAAGAATAATGGGTTAGAAAGAAGGTATATTATTTGCAAAATGGTTGCTTAGTTTGATACACTGGATAGCTAAAATAATAAGTATTTATTTCTGATGGCTTTGAGGGCTAGAAAATCCAAGGTCAAGGTGCCAGCTGATCCTATGTCCAGTAAAAGCCCATTGCATTGGTTTGCAGACGGCTGTCTTCACAATCTATGTGCACCTGGTAAAGAGCAAAGAGAGAGGAAACAAGATCTTGTCTCTTCTTGTATGAAAACTAATCCTATTCATGAGGGATATACCCTGATCACCTAATCTCTCAAAGTCCCACTCTAAATACCATCACATTAGGATTTAAGTTTCAACGTGAATTTTAGGCTAATGCATTTAACCCACAGACATTGTCTTTTTTTTTTTTTTTTGCATATTTTATATGCTTGTTCACTCTTACATACAGTTCTCCCACATTAACTCTAACCCAAAGTCATGTGACTGACTTTGGTCATTAATGAATTTTCGAGAAAAAGATTCGGCAAGTTCTTGTGCACTTTGCTTTTGCTCTATCCTTTGTTGTACCATTTCTGCTACCATGTGGAAAAGCTCAGGCATGCTTGCTGATGGATGAGAAATCACATAGAGTAACCTCAACTGCCCAGTGGAAGTTTTGGGAATCTAAATAAGTCCATCTCAGACAACCTATAGGTAAGCCAGTCTAGAACAGAACCACCCAACCAATACCCAGGGATAAAGACAGAAAATGTAAGTCACTGGTGGATTTGGAGGTAGAAGATAGAATAGTTTTCTTCTGATTCTTTCCATTTGCTTTGTGAAGTAAAAATCCAGACAATTAGCTCAGAGGGAAAAGGAACAGGGAACGTGTTAAAGATTGAGAGACAGAAGAGGAAGACATGAAATCTTTGTCTCATATAGTAGAAAGTAAATTGACAGAGGAGATGCTATAGATTCAGCTTGATGAGTTGAGATTATAAATACAGTGTTAGCACCATTCTGTGATTTTTCCTTAGTCATGCTCAGAAGACCAAATTCAGGCAGAGAATTTGGTTTAACCAGAGTTGGGGTTTGACAGGGAATAAATTTAGGGGAAGAAAGGAGCAAGGGAATGGACAATGTGGGGGAATGAGAGATCCATGTGGTGGACCCTGACAGTTACCCACTCAATAAAAACTCAGAAGAGGGAGACTGTTATCAAGGGAGAAAAATGGTAGCGACAATTAATTTCCACTACCACTGGAATCAACACATTTTTTCAGTGTGCTATTAGAGTATACCAGCTGGGGAGAAGAAAAATGATGCTGCCTAAAATCAAGATTTGAAAGTTGTTGAAAATATGAAAGCAAATAAACTAAAAATCAAGGGTATTTATTGGATTTTCTGCTTGGATATTGATGTTGCAGTTAATGAGGACAATAAGCCACGTGCTAAATTAGTCAAAATATGATGAGGATGACATGGAGGAGTGGCCAATGGTATAGTCTCAAAGCATGTACTTATATAAAGAACTATGGTTTGTGGTCAAGATTAACAGTGAAGAGTAAAGAATGATTATAAATAATTAATTTAAATACTAATTCAACAAAGATTTATTACTTTCTCAGTATATTTCAAGATCTATTGTAGTTACTGGTAACATAATAGTGAACAAACCTCCCTGTCCAATAGGATGGGATTTGTATTAGTACTCCAAGAATAAGTTTAACTTTATATTTATCTATGTGTAAATTAATATATGAAAACTCTAAGGTGAGATTATAAATGTGCTAAGAGGAAATAAAAGCAAGGAGTAAGAAGTGATTGCATATATAATTAGCATATATAATTAACGTGTTTTGTCACTTGTGTTAAGAGATTTATAGCTGATAATGAATATTAAGCAATAAGTTGTATTTTGGTTCTACAGAAAAAAATTATAATTTTACATTAATTATACATTAATTCATTTATGAATAATAGTAAATTTAAATTTATTTTGTAGATACTGACACTATTTTTTTCCAAATGTGTATTTAATTTGTCTTATATCTAGGAAAATAGGCAATGAAATAAATTGTAGGTCACCTCTAAAATTAAATGCTTTTAAAGACTCGTCCACTATTTGGGTGATTTTAATCAAGAAAAAGTGTTAAATACTCACTTTATTTTATGGTGATTATGCTTTTATATAAATGTATGTTTTGTGTTTCAAGGCTGAAATATTATACCTTTAAAATGCATATTTAGAAAATTGTAATGAATTTCCAATGGTAAGTTTAAGTTTTGAATTTGTGAATAAGATATTTTATTTGGGAAAGTATTGAAATGAAATAAACAAAATATCTATAATTAATACATTCTATATCTTCAACATTCCTATAGTATTTCACATAATCAAAAAACAAAATTTGAACCTCTCTGAGTTCAACTACGTTTTTAAGAAATCACATAATTTAGTATGCATTTTCCTAACCGTAGGTAAAAATATTAGTCAGGTTGGGATATAACACTTCTTCACATTTCTAATTCTTATTTCTGAACTGCATTTTAGATTGATTCTTGCTAATGTATATTATTCTTCCTTACACAAAACAAAAAGCAAACTGACATAATAACCCCAAAACAAATTAAATAGAACCATCACAGGAAAGTTCAGCCTTCATGTGAAAACTCCTTTAAACTATCTTAATTGGATGCTTTTTGCGTGACAGGTACCTACGCGTTACTAATAAAATAAAATGCCAATGATTAAAAACTCAATTTCTGAGAAAGATGAGAAGACTCAGCTCAGCGCTATTGTAAATGTAAACCTCATTGTTAGCTTATTACTCCTATTTCCAGCAATAGAGACCTAGGTCTCACTTGTGACATCTGAAAGACAGTCACTCTCAGTAGTGCTCTGTTTTGATCTCTAGAGAAAAGGAATTTTTTTTTTTTTAACAATGGCAAAATCAGAGCTTATCTAGTGATTTATGTGGCATGGACAATCAGTGACACTTTCCTCTAATTTAAGCTCCACAAAGATGAGAGCTTATATTATCCAAGTCAGTGCTACATTATCACCTTCAGGGATATAAACAAGCCCAAGGTACATAAACATTGAACAAATGAATAACCAGTTTCTAAGACAGAAAGAGGTTTTTGGTTCTTATGTGGTGAAATCCAGTGAACAATAAATATGGGGGAAATCAGCTGTGATGAGTTCTGTAGAGGGTGAAGCTCTCCTAGAAGCATGCTTTTGCAGTGTTCATTCTAGATTTCTGAGGGACCAGAGGTCAGACTAGATGATAATCATTCCACGTTGCTTGAATGAGGATGGCCTGGTCCACTTTTACCCAGGTCACCAAATTCTGTTTATTGGGAAATGTTAGGATTTTGCACAAACTCATGTCAGACAATGTGATTTATATTATTTAAATTTTTCTATGGAAATTATATTTTCCAGTGCTTTAGGAAAACAATTTTACCTTTATTATCCAAATAAAATGGAGGAGGAAAAGTTTATTTGGGCTCATTGTTTCAGACCTGAGGTGAGGTAGAATATCATGGCAGAAGAGTGTGGTGGAGGAAAGCTGTTCTACTCATGGCAGCCAGGAAGGATTGGGGTGAGAGGGCGGGAAGGGGAGAGAGGGAGAGAGGGAGAGGGGGAGAGGGGGAGAGGGGGAGAGGGGGAGAGGGGGAGAGGGGGAGAGGGGGAGAGGGGGAGAGGGGGAGAGGGGGAGAGGGAGAGAGGGAGAGAGGGAGAGAGGGAGAGAGGGAGAGAGGGAGAGAGGGAGAGAGGGAGAGAGGGAGAGAGGGGGAGAGGGGGAGAGGGGGAGAGGGAGAGAGGGAGAGAGGGAGAGAGGGGGAGAGGGAGAGAGGGAGAGAGGGAGAGAGGGAGAGAGAAGCACCAGGGACAAGATAGAGTCCTGACTAGGCCCGAGAGAGGGAGAGAGGGAGAGAGGGAGAGAGGGAGAGAGGGAGAGAGGGAGAGAGGGAGAGAGGGAGAGAGGGAGAGAGGGAGAGAGGGAGAGAGAAGCACCAGGGACAAGATAGAGTCCTGACTAGGCCCTAAGGTATCTATTTCCTTTAGCCATGTCCCACCTGCCCACAGTTATCACTAAATATTCCTTTCAATTATTAATCCAGCAAATGGATTAGTCCACTGATGAGGTTACTGTTCTCATAATCTAATTATTTCACCTCTGAACATTCCTGCATTGCTTAACACACGAGCTCTTGGGGGATATTAAAGATCCAAACCCACAACATGGGTATTCATATATCTGCATGCATATAAAAGTAAATCTTAAACATAAAGAAAATAAAATTTTTGCCTTTTATCTCATGTTTACTTTGGCTGCATATCATTTTATTTCAATATATATTAGTGAAGAAATGTATTTAAACCCTTTTAGTAATTAGCATTACATGCAGATTCATATATTAACCAGATAATTTTTTATGAATATGGAAAAGGGGAGTTGTATATTTTATGTTTAAAATACTTGCTTTGGTTGGTAACAGTAGAGCAAAAAATATATTATGTTTTCAGATACATTCATTCACTCGAGTTGAAATATCTTTAGTTTCATTAATATTCACTCAAATTCTTTCTTTCTTTTTTTTGTGATACTGGAGATTGAACCCAGGGCCTTGTGCATGCTTGGCAAGCACTCTACTAACTGAGCTATATCCCCAGCCCCCAAATTATTTCTAATATTCAGTTTATTTGGTATATGAGATAAATAGAAATGTACCTTGTTTAGCACAAATTAGAAATTGTACAATATATATTTGTGAAATGTTATTTTTATGTAAATGTTAATAATTTCGTGATACTTATGACATCTCTTTTATTTAGAGATCCACACATGCTGTTATGAAAGTACACACATCAAGATTACTGTAATGGACACTTGCTTCAGCCACTTCACACATATACACAAAGTTTTATTGGTTATGAGGGAAGTCCCTAATTTTTAAATCAAAATAATACTTACTAAATAAAAAATGAACTTTAGCCTTAATATATTTCACTCCATATAATAAGTATTTCTTCAATGATAAGCACTGTTTGAGGGAGAAATGAATGTGAAAAAATACATTCTATGTTCTCTTTTTATACTCGGTACTTATTCAATATGTTTATGCTCAATAATATTTAGATATCACTTCAAGCCCATATTTCAAGGGGGAACTACTCTTTGAATATAAATAAAAATATTTTAAAAATATAATATTTGATTTATTATCCTGGTGGTACAGGATAAATTAATCACAAGAGGTCAATTTAAGTATCTTATCATTTCTTATGATATAATTATGTTTCAAGCATTACTTTAACAGTTTGTTAATATATACCTTGGGTGCCTTTTCAAGTACAAGAAGGCAACTGGAGATCTTCACAATACAAGACAGATATTAATGTACCAATAATCCATGCCCTTGAATGTTAATATTTCTTACATTATTATGTTTTAAAGCCATTAATATTGTATAATATGCCCTTCTTTGCTAGCATAGCCAACTTTGCAAATGAATCATAAAGAACACAAAATATATTAATGGAATGTTTTATATTATAGATAGAAAACTAAAACCCATTTTTATTACTTTTCTAATAAAAATATTGTTTTGTAATAAAGAAATTTCTCTCATTTTGGAGTCAAACTTGGTGCATTATTTGCCCCAAAGAAATTAATAGTACATATCATTAGCAAAAGATAACTCACTTTATTATATTATAGAATCTTAATATTCCATATTTTAATTGGTTTCTTTACCTGTAGCCTTACGTTTCTTTCATCTCACCCAATCCAGGAGGTTTGACTGGCCAAAGAATCATTAAGTTAAGAAAGAGTGATGCCAGTAGTCAGAAAGGAACTTTCAATAGAAACGTTACATGAACGATGAGAAGGCATTCTTCATTCTACAGCTTTCTGAAATGTGAGTTGATGCATCCCATTGGAAAAACCTTTTATAAAGTTTATAGTGATGTTCTAATATAAAGAGAATGAGGCTTTTGCCTTTAAGGCATTTCAAAATGTAACAGGTAATTTGTTTTTTTCCTTCTCTCACAAATCACACAATACCTTAGAAATTCCTGTTGGCTTTATCTTGCAAATCTATCCGGAATATAAATAATGTTTACTACTTCACTGGTCCTGTCTTGGCTCAAACCTTCCCTATCTTTTGCTTGTTTTATTGCACTAGCCTTCTACCAGCTTTTATCCTTTTAGTCCTCCTCTGCCACAGTTTAATAGTAAAACAACAACCAGAACCGAATTGTTAAAGTGTAAAACATATTGAGATTTCTGCTCGAAACAATACAGCAAATTTCCATTTCATTGAGATTTGAAATGGGATGCATGGCCCTTTGTTAGATGCACACACTCATCTGCTCATTTTCTCCAGTTATATTGACCTCCTTGCTGTTCACCAGTCATATGAGCCCTGCTACGACCATAGAAGAGTTTAGAATATTCTCCTGCAGATAGATACCTGCTTGGTGTGTTACCTGACTTTGTGTACGTTACACAAATGTCAATTTTACAGTAAAAAAAAAAAAAAAATTCTTAACCTTCCTGTTTAAAATTACAGTCTTTTCCACTGCTCACCACTCCATTTTCAGCTTCTATGACTTATTTTTTTTCTATAAAATATACCATCTCTAACTACTATCTAAAATGTTTTGTTTGTTTGTTTGTTGGGATTTGGATTATTCTCTGCTTACCAATAGAATGCCATCTTCATTTGTCTATTTTGCTCACTGCTATAGCTTAATGATTAGAATAATGCATAAATGAAATGCTCAGTGCATATTTGTTGGGACTATAAACAAATACATAAAATGAAAGGTCAATCAAATGGAAGTCACTATATTCTATCAGCATACCTAAAATAGTAACCCTGATCCTCATCAGTTAATAGGTTCAGTGTTATTATAAAATTAAAATTTTTGGTGTTTTTAATAGCCTAAAAGGCTTAAAAGAAAGAATCATTATTGAATCAATGTTCTAATGATGAGGACACAATAGTCCCATATTGTCTTATGATTTATAACCATATTTATTTATTAATTTATTTAGTATTCTTATTAGTTAAACATGACAAGAGAATGTATTTTGACATACATATATAGAGTATAACTTCCCATTCTTCTGGTTGTACATAATGTGGAATTAAATTGGTAATGTATTCATATATGAATACAGGAAAATAATGTCCAATTCATTCTACTATCTTATATATTCCCATTCCCCTTCCTTCCCTTCATTCCTCTTTGGCTGATCGAAAGTAGCCTCCCTTACTGTGAATTAGCATTTTATATCAGAGAGAATATTCAGTCTTTGATTTTTTGGGACTGGCTTATTTCTCTTGGCATGATATTTTCCAGAGCCATCTATCTACCAGCAAATGTCACAATTTCATTCATTTTTTATGGCTGAGTAATATTCCATTATGCTTATATACCCCATTTTTTTTTTATCCATTCATCTGTTGAAGGGTACCTACACTGGTTCCATAGTTTGGCTATTATGAATTGAGCTGCTCTAAACATTGATGTAGCTGCATCACTATCATAATAATTTTAAGTCCTTTGGGTATAAGCTGAGGAGTGGCATAAGTGGGTCAAATGGTGGTCCATTCCAAGTTTTCTGAGGAATCTTCATACTACTTTCCAGAGTAGTTGCACAACTTTGCAGTCCCATCAGCAAGTATGAGTGTACCTTTTCTTCCACATCCTCACTAAGATTTATTGTTACTTGTATTCTTGATAATTGCCATTCTGACTGGATTAAGATGAAATCTCAGTATATAGTTTTAATTTGCATTTCTCTAACCCCTGGAGCAGTATGACCATTTTTAATGGTGTTAACTTCCATGCAAACCAATCATTCTATTTGCCACTGGCAAATAGGACTTCATAGGCTCCAAGAGACATTAAGATTAGAAGTAAGGGGACAGGGATTGTGGCTCAGTGGTAGAGCACTTGCCTTAAATGTGTGAGGCACTGGGTTTGATTCTCAGCACCACATATAAATAAAAATAAAGGTTTTTTTAAAAAAAGATTCGAAGTAAGAAGGGATAAATGAAGAAAAAGTAGAGACAGGTAGGTAGACATTTATTATCAGCACAAAATTTCCATTAATATCCCATTCAAGCAATTTTGAGAACACTTTAGAACTTGTCTTAGATGCCCTAGTAGTACATCCATGAAGGGAAAACATTTCACCTGAAAAACAGTCATAGGAATCTTATACTGGATGGGACAAGCTAGCTACAATAAATAGGCTGGAAACATAATGTCTTAAGTAAAACAGAAGTTTATCTCTTCATTTTTGAAGAATTCAGAAAGTTTTGTAGGTTAACTAGAGGTACAGAATGGGGACAGCTTTATCTCAAGAAGTTGCTCTATTATTTTACACAATTGGTGTCTCAGATTACTGTGGACATTGCCATTGATATCTCATCCCATCCCAAGTGTGAAAGAACATGGCGATCACTCCGATGATTTCTTGGTACAGAACTCAGTTGACACTGCAGTACTTAACAGGGAGGCTGAGAATTACCATTTAGAGAGATGCAGGGTTCCAAACCAAAGTGGAAGAATGAGAAAGTGGATCCTAGTGAATTGCTAACAGTCTCTGCCATGGTCTTTGATTCACCAAATATTTGTGCCATCCTTTCTTTCACATATAGAGCCTTCACTAATTTCTTTCCTTCATCCCCAAAAGAAGACAACCCAAAGTCCCAGTCACTTACTGCAGGTATCTCAGAGTCCACAGTTTGTGGATGATACAATCTGCTCCATTGAATCCCTAGTTGTCACTTGTATTGGGTGACCAACTAAATAAAACAAAGTTTTCAGTTCCCCACTACTACCACTTCAAACAAAATGCATAATGGTGAGCAGCAACAGAATAAATGCTGTACTATCTTCAGAAGAGAAAACAGGAAAATGGGAAACTCAAGAGCATCAGTGGTTCTAACAGAGTCACAACCCTGGAAAGGCATCATGAGGAACTTTGCCATGGCACTGAAGACAGCTTCTCTATTGGACCATGGCAAGCTCCCGAGAGACCTTCCTTTGCTCATTATTTTTAGTGGCTTTAGGCTTTGTTCTATGGCTGATTCTTATTTGTCTGTTATCATCTGTGGCTATATCAGAGGTGGGTGTTGTGGTCTTTGCCCTCTTTAGGAATTGTGCAACACTAGAATTCATTTCCTTTGGATGGAAAATTTGGGACTCTGAGAAGTATTTTAAAGTTTGAAAAGTGAAGGAGCTCTGAAGAATACGCTCCGGGTTTCCTTGTCAATATAATTCACTCAAAAACTTGGTAGGTTTCTAATACATTTTCTTTCAGATAACTTGATGCAACAGAAATTGCAATGTAATCTAGTTTTTAAGCATGCTTTACTTTCTCCACATAATTTCAAGAGATTCTGAAACAACACATTTGATATAAGGACAACAGATTTACCTCTCATCATTTGGGATCCAGAATTTGTCGAATTTTGCACATCTCTCAGTATCTGTGTAATATCTTGTTAAAGCAGCTGGGACAGCAACAGTAAGTAAAATCTTGGCTATTTCTAAACCCCTTTCCCTAAAGCTAAAAGCTAAGCAGGCATATGGTAAGCTTCACAAATATCAGAGTGAGAGTATGATATAGCTGCTCAGCCAAATGCCCAGCTACCTCGGAAGAAAAGCATTCAGGAGTCTACCAGAATACCCAAAGTGATATTATAAACAGCAGATGCATTACATATTCTCTGATTGCTTCAAAATTGCTATATTTTTTAATTATTTATAATCTCATGAGCTGTGACTGAGTCTGAAAATTTTCTGTCAGTGACATGCCCCAACACTGTTAAGTCATTTTGTGAACACTTATTGATTAATGTTATGCTTAAATGCCTAGAAAGAAACAGATTATTTTTCATAACTGACGGAGATATTTTTTGATTTCCTATCCATTTTTATCATTTTTTTAGATTTATATAGGATGACACAGCACAATTGTAGTGCAGTATTACAGTTTGAATGAGGTTAGGACAGGCACATTTTGAATACATTTTTCATATGTACCTGAGGATTCACTCGTCATTCATTTATGCAACCAAACTACTATGTACCAAGCATATTCTACAGTATGTGTGAGTGGGTGTGTGTTTGTGTGTGTGTGTATGTTTTCAAGGGTGCTTGTGTGCTTTAAGACTCATTTTTGAATAATATATTTAAAAGTTGAAATTAATGGTCATTAGTTGAAACTCACATACATTTCTGTTTCACGTGTATGATCATTCAGAAGATCACCAAAGGGCTACTGTCAATCATTTGTAGAACTTCTGTAAATGGGACTTATCCAGACTAAGAGTGTCACTGATGTTGCTCAGAGATTCTCATTAGCACTTAGTAAATATGGATCTTTATCTGGAATTTTTACATTGATTATGCTTCACAGTGATCCAACTTTTTGGTGAGAAACTACAGGGTGGTTCTTCCAAGTAATGTTCAACACAGGAACAGTTGCAGGACTAGAGATATGACATCAACTAATGGATATTCAAAAGTGAGCCAGGAGTTCAAAGGGAAAGGTGGATAGAACAGAAGAGAATATATTCTAAATTCTTCCCTCTCTGGTAAACATCAGAATACACACACATACACATGTATATATGTATATTATAAATTATTTTTCATTAGGAACTATGTGGCATCAAGATAAGAGAATATAACACACCAAATCATAGATTTTACCAACACCCATCTTACCAAAGTAAATAACCTCTTCCCAAAGTCCTTAACCTATTTCAAATAATCTGAAATTTTAAAGCAAGACACTAGTTGGGACATATCTAATGTAGTATTGATCCATGAGTAATTATAAATTATAACTTGGTGCTTTGATTGTAATGCTGAAAGATAGCTGCTACATAGACAATTTCTCCCTCATATGTCAATATTTATCCACTACTTCAGCTTGAAAATTAGTATAATTTTTGTCCTCTATGATAAGGCTAAGCTCTTGACATTGTTGGGAAATTTTAAATTTAAAGAATTTTGGCATTAATGAGGAGTAGTTTTGATCTGTAATATCAATATGTAGCAGACATCAATAAAAAGGCAGTATTTGAATACGAGGGGTCACGGGTAAAAGTTGTTATGTCAAGGTGTTTGAAATCATTCAAAATAGGGCTGCGTCTACTGGGAATCAGTTTTTTAAATCATACTTTGGTTTAAACATTCTAAATGGTTACAGGATCTGAAGGTATATTGTACTTTAGAATGGACTATAGTCTTCTACTAGAAAGTTGGTCTAAGTCTAAAGTGATAAAAAACAAAATTATATACACCTTAAAATTCCAGTAGCCTATAATAATAAACCTTCATGAAGTATGATCTTATAATATAGAAGCCTAATATAATTAAGAATTATATATGACCAATTATTCTAGATAAAATGTGAATTAAAACATGTCTTTAGTTATCACTATTCTAGACAGAAAATAAGTTTAAAAAACTCAAAAAGCATCATTCAGAGCCATACTTTCTCAGTGTTTAGCTGTAATTTTCAAACTCTAATGGATTATCCTATTTATCCACACATATTTGGGTTTATTGAGGTTCAGTCAGGAAGGAAACATACACTTATCATTTTAATAATAAAAACAATGGAATTATTAATTATTCCAGAAAATAACTAAGTAACTAAAAAGAGGAAAAGAGAACATGAGGTATTGTGAAGACAGTAGCTTCAAGAAAGATCTGCTAACCTTAGACCTGAGAGAACAAAGGGAATAAGGTAGAATTATTAATACTCCAACCTTCAGGGTTAGGGGTGTAGCTTGGTGGTAGGGCACTCGCCTTAGATTCATTTCCTGTGTTACCAACATAAATGCATAAACTAAATTCAAGAACCTTAAAGAGAGATTCTTCCAAGTTGAAACCTGGCCCTCAAAGAGAAGATTGTTGTTTGCTGGTACTGATGTCCTCTGTTCAGAGTGAGGGCCTACAAGAGCTGGGAACTCAGCTGAGAAGGGACACCTGCTTGCTGAGGCTACTGTCACTGGTGATGCCATGGTGAGGCTGTTTGTGCAGGTGTTGGAAGAAACCTAGCACCTAGATTCTGCTGGAAAGAAAAAAAAAGAAGCTGCATTGTGGAGGTAAAGGACCAGGGCAGGCCCACAAGAAGCCCAAAAGGAGGACTCGGGAAGAAAGGAGTTCCTTTAGGCCAGCCCTCCAGACTTGCAGTCTCCTACAATTACCCCTATCGGCAAAGCCGAAGAGGCAGCAGGCAAAGCAACAGTGTGGTTTGCAGAGCCCTCGTCCAGTATCACAACAGCAGAGAATAGAAGGATAAGTTTGGTGCCAAGACAAGGGCTGAATAATGCCAGATGGCCTTAGAAATAATGAATTCTGCATGGAACTTAGCACACTCTTTCATTTAATCCTCCCAGAAAAGATTTGACTTGTACAAGTAACTACGTGTCCTTGCTTGGAAAAAATGTGTTCAAGGTACCTGTAATGCACAGACCCTAAATCAACAGTCCCTGTTCTTAAAGTGACTCCATCTTTCTTTTTCAAAATGAATTATATAGTATCTGTGACAAAATTGGACCTAAATTTTTAAAGAATCTCTATCCTTATTTTGGGACCTGGGCATTGGTTTAATAGTGAAAATGGCCAGATGTTTGACATATGATCTATAATCTCTTAGTTAAAATAATTAGGATATTTGATAATAGCTAAATTTACCTGTTTGTATCATATTTGCATACCTAACAAAATATAATAACTATTCCCAATAATATGGATGGCATAATTTTTGATACTTCAAACATAATGTGTTTGTCTATCTTGAATTAAGATCAAAGCAACACACTTCTAGATCCATTAGGCTGTATAGGACTTTGCATACAATGAATTGCATTTTTTCTTATAATTTGTCAATTTCTTAAAAGCATTTAATTAGGAAGAACATCATGATATATCAAAATTATGCATAAATCAAGTAACTATTAATATCTTATGCAAGACTTAAACTAAATTCTATAGTACAGAAAGACAGTAAGCCTGAGGAAGGTGCAACTAAAAATTTAAGTCCTTAAAATATGTATTTGTTCTATCCTATTTAAAATAAATAGGCTCCCAATGAAGCAATTCTAATCTTATTATAGAAGCTTGATCTTACTACCTGCATTTAGAAATGAATTATTATATCAACAAAGATTAAATGAGTTAGAAATGGATTTCACTAAGATTACTTAAGCAGCTCTCTAAAATCATATCAACTAACAGTTTCTTTTGATGTTTCCCTGTGGTAGCATGGAGGTGGAAAAAAAATTTAGTCATATATACATGTCAATATACAGGGATGAAGTTTAAAGTATGCCTTACCTATTAACATCCCATATTTTGCTAGTTGTATCCAGTGAGGCAGAAGCCACAAAATCGCCACAAGAGTGCCAAGTGCAAGACCATACTGCATGGCTGTGTCCTTCGAAGGTCAAAAGGCAATTGCCTTTAAGGAGGTCCCATAATTTAACTGTAGTGTCACCACTGCAAGTAGCCAACTTGTTGTCACTGCATTCAAAAACATAAAAATATAATTTATTGAAGATAATCCATAATTAATTTTATAAATGGCTGTGTTCTGTGAGTAATGTGTGTGCATCTGTGTATACTGAAGTTATTTTTACTTTCAATGAAATATCTGATTGAATCTAATGATCTTATTTGGGTATACACATTAATTACTTAGATTGTTAGTGATTCAAGCTGATGAGAAAAACTGCTATTGTGCAGTTTTTATATTAATCTTAAAGCCTAGATTATTCTCAAATAATTCACTAAGTTAGTGTTTTTGTTACTCTGCATGAAATCAAGGTTGTATGTTAGGCTCTATAAATAATGTGACCACAGAATGATGAAAATTTAGACCTGATCTATGATAATTTCAAAAACACACCACAATATAAAACAGTAAGTCAACATTGCTTGCTTATGTTTAGATTAACTAACTCCCAATGTGTAGTTTATATGATGAAGGAAGAAAGTAATCAGAAATGAGTTGGCTTTTGAGCAAGATCATGAGAGATGAAAGAGTTTAAGTGCTAGATGTTTGAGGAAAAAGCACTGGATCTTCTATTAAGGTCATTAGAAGATGTTAAAAAAACAAAAACAAACAAACAACAACAAAAAACAACCAGTGGCTTCCCAATAGTGGACACAAGAGCTTAAAAAATGAGTGATGTCAGTTATATCAGCAGAAGTCCCTAGGTTTGTGTTTTTGTTTTTTAGCAAAATACCAGCTGCAAGGAAATTTCACTTTCATTACCTTGTACATATCCTTTTGCATTGGACACACTATGTGTGTACCTTCTCCTTACTGACTAGTAATAAGCTATTTATTTACACTCTTCCCCAGGCTGTATTTTATGATGGACAAATATGTTTCTTTTCTCTGTTTCTATTACATCAAGCATCATGGTTGACCAATTGAAATACTCTGAAAACACTTCAGAATAAATAAGTGTATGAATGGATGAATGCATGAAGTCATTCTATAAATGGAGAAGAAAAAGTGTGTGGTATCTCTAAAAGAGGAAATGGTGAGTTTTGTTTGCTTGCTCATATATTTGGTTATTTTTATGCTAAGAGGAAAATTAAAATTTTTTATTTGCACTGGAGAAACAGCTATAATTGAGAGGGAGAGCTTGAAAGTGCTGCAGAGGTGAGGGATTAGACCACTCAGAGATTCTCATCAAAATTAGAAAAGGACATTAATTTTTCACATTAGCATAGTTGAAAAAAATCACTATATGACAGGTCCTTCAAAAAGATAATGAAGTGTTCTTTGCTTTGTGGTGGTTGTTTATTTGTACATATGTTTCCATATAGCATTTTGTTTTTAACATTATATACCACACAATATTTTTATCCAGAAAATTTAAGCGAATATAAAAACAAATAAGTATGAATTATTAAGGTATGCCATTCACTCAAATCTCTTTCCAATGGTTAGTATGCTATTATGGATGAAAATATTGGCCTAAGATAAGAATTACTATAGTATATTTCTGCCTGTGGCTGAAAAACTCTCTCATATAACCTTAATATACTTGTCTCTTAACTTTAAGCCATGTGCCAGGAGAAGCAAAAATCATAACTGGAATAATTGCAAATGGAATGAAGTAGTATTATTTCTTTATGAGTACCATAAACTGATATTTAGTAAATAATAAGAAATGCATTTCTATGTTTACAAGTAATAAATGTAGACAATATTCTTATGTTTCTAATATACTAAGAATATAGTTCATGTGTACAAACTCCACTAAAGTCAAAATAAATAGTGTACAAATTTCTGAATATTCTTTCGAAGTTTTTTTGCCTTTAAAAAGACATGGTTTGAAATACAAAAATCTGTATGATTTTGGTTTATAAGAAAATAAAGAACATCTCTAAGGATTGAGAAAGATTAAATGAGAGATAAAATGACATACTAAAATTTAAAGGTAGGCTTTAAGTGATGTAAAGGCAGGACTTCCCTGGGCTTTACACAAACAGGAGAAACCAAAACCTCTAAAAGAGAAAAAGTGAATTCGACAGACTGAATATTTGTGTCCTTCATGCCAAAATCTAGTGGTGAAAAATAATTCCCAATGTGATAGTATTTGGAGTTCTAGCCTCATGCATATGAGGATGCCTTAGAGGAATTAGCGTCCATATAAAAAAACAGTCTAGAGCTCACTTTCTCCCTGCATTGTGAGAATAGAGCAAGAGGTAGCCACATGCAAGCCTAGAAGACAGTCCTCACCAGAACCCAAGCATGTTGATCTTGGCCTTCCAGTCTCCATAACTAGGAGAAATCAATTTTTGTTGTATAAACTACCCATTCTATAGCATTTTGTTACAAAAGCCTGAATTAAATATGAGATGGATCCAGGTCATTGGTATTTAGCCTAAGTCATTCCAATTGAGGCTCCTGACATTTTACAGACATAAGTCAATAAAATCTAAACTTCAGAAAAATTACCAAACACATAATAGGAAATAAAAAGTTAGGACTGATGATGAGCTGATAAAATTAACAAAGACTTATACTCTGGAGAGCTGTATTTGTTGTAATTTTCAGTACAAAATATAACATAACTATGAATAAAGTATAAAAGAAATTACTGAAATAAAAATAAGCAACAAAAGAATAAAAGATTAATCAGTAACTGAGAAAAAATTAGAACATTTAAACATGTAAAAATCTAAATATTGAAATTAATAAGTCTGTGGCTGGATTAATAGCAGATTCAACACAGCAAAAGAAATTAAAAAATTGGAAGATGAATCTAAAATTAAATATAAATTACCCTAAATAAAAATAGAACAGGAATAACAGTATAGAAGTAAAGAAATAAGGAAGGTAGAATGAAAGATTTTCTATATAAAATGCCAGAAGACCATGGAAATTAAAAACAGGATAAATTGAACATAAGAACTGAAGGTTGAAAAAGTACAGGAACTAGAAAATTTAACAAGTAGAAAAACAAATTCTAGAAATATGGTGTTTGCAATAGGATAAACAGTGCAAACAAAAAGAAATCTATTTTTAGATACATATGTATGAATTCTAGAACACCATAGGCAAAAACAATAAAAAGTATAGGAAGAATAATGAGGATAGGAAAAAGGAAGAAGAAAAGCATTTTATTTATATTACAGCTAATATATGCCACAAATACACACACAGACACACACACACACTCTATACACACACAAGATAGGTACCATTATTATCTCCAAAACAATTGAACAATATCATCCTAAAGCAAATACGTTACAGAGAAGAAATGTACTTATACATATAAAAATAAATAATGTTATTCCATAATCAAAGAGAAAAAAAATCCAGCTAAGCAGGCCTCCCTTATAGGAGGTCAAAAAAATTATAAAAGATCCTATAAGGAAACATTTGAAATGAAGAAGTAGTGAATAAACAATTTGATAAATATTTAAATATATTCAAATATTTGTGTAGAAAAATAAACAAATTGTTTAAAAAATAAAAATAACACAACTAATAATATTGATAACAATGTTCATGTATTTTTCAGAAAGGAAGGTAAGACATTGATTAATTTTAAAATTTAGTAAATCAAGTCTGCATGGCAAAACATTATTTATTTATGTATTTTATTTATTTTCCACTTTCTCTGTTCTGGAGATTCTGTGTGTCTGTGGATGGGTATGAGTATATGCTGAATGTGTTCTCACAGTGCAGATATGTTTGGATACATATGTATCATTCATATATATATATATATATATATGTCAATATTCATATAATTTTACTTACATCTTAATTGCTTTCTTCTGTCCCTGTTTATTATTTAGCCTTGGTTTGACTTGGGTGGAATGTAATTATACATGGATTTGAATTGTTTTGATCTTACATTTTCTTGTTTGTTCATACCTTGTTTATTATTCCTCTTATTACCTCCTTTTCACTCTCTTCCCCTGTTAATATCCAAATTTTCCTGTTCCCTCTTCCTCATTTTAATTTTTTAATACTTTTAGTTAGTTTTGTATTCCTCCTCTTTGCAATTGACATATGCTCCTTATCTCCTGACACTCCTCTATTCACTTTTTATTTTTTTTTTATTTTTTTTTTTTTATTTTTATTTTTTATTTTTTTTTATTTATTTTTTATTGGTTGTTCAAAACATTACAAAGCTATTGACATATCATGTTTCATACATTAGATTCAAGTTGGTTATGAACTCCCATTTTTACCCCAAATACAGATTGCAGAATCACATCTGTTACATATCCACATTTTTACATAATGCCCTATTAGTATCTGTTGTATTCTGCTCCCTTTCCTATCCTCTACTATCCCCCCCCTCCCCTCCCATCTTGTCTCTCTACCCCATCTACTATATTTCACTTCTCTCCTTGTTTATTTACCCATTCCCCTCGCAACCTCTTATGAGTGCTTTAGTATAACAATGGGCTTCTCCCTCCATTACCATGCAATTTCTCTTTTCTCTCCCTTTCCCTCCCACCTATTGTATCTGTTTAATGTTGATCTTTCCTTCCTGCTCTTCCTCCCTGCTCTGATCCTGGTTATTCTCATTATATCAAAGAAGACATTTGGTATTTGTTTTTTAGGGATTGGCTAGCTTCACTAAGCATAATCTGCTCTAGTGCCATCCATTTCCCTGCAAAATCCATGATTTTGTCATTTTTTAGTGCTGCGTAATATTCCATGGTGTATAAATGCCACATTTTTTTTATCCATTCATCTATTGAAGGGCATCTGGGTTGGTTCCACAGTCTAGCAATTGTGAATTGTGCCGCTATGAACATCAATGTGGCAGTATCCCTGTAATAAGCTCTTTTAAGGTCTTCAGGGAATAGTCCGAGAAGGGCAATAGCTGGGTCAAATGGTGGTTCCATTCCCAGCTTTCCCAGGAATCTCCATACTGCTTTCCAAATTGGCTGCACTAGTTTGCAGTCCCACCAGCAATGTACAAGAGTACCCTTTTCCCCACATCCTCGCCAGCACTTGTTGTTGTTTGAGTTCATAATGGCTGCCAATCTTACTGGAGTGAGGTGGTATCTTAGGGTGGTTTTGATTTGCATTTCTCTAACTGCTAGAGAAGGTGAACATTTTTTCATATATTTGTTGATTGATTGTATGTCCTCCTCTGAGAAGTGTCTATTTAGGTCTTTGGCCCATTTGTTGATTGGGTTATTTGTTTTCTTATTGTTTAATTTTTTGAGTTCTTTGTATACTCTGGATATTAGGGCTCTATCTGAAGTGTGAGGAGTAAAAATTTGTTCCCATGATGTAGGCTCCCTATTTACCTCTCTTATTGTTTCTCTTGCTGAGAAAAAACTTTTCAGTTTAAGTAAGTCCCATTTGTTGATTCTTGTTATTAACTCTTGTGCTATAGGTGTCCTGTTAAGGAATTTGGAACCCGACCCCACAATATGTAGATCGGAGCCAACTTTTTCCTCTATCAGGCGTAGAGTCTCTGTTTTGATATCTAGTTCCTTGATCCACTTTGAGTTAACTTTTGTGCATGGCGAGAGGAGGGGATTCAGATTCATTTTGTTGCAAATGGATTTCCAGTTTTCCCAGCACCATTTGTTGAAGATGCTATCCTTCCTCCATTGCATGCTTTTAGCTCCTTTATCAAATATAAGATAGTTGTAGCTTTGTGGATTAGTCTCTGTGTCCTCTATTCTGTACCATTGGTCCACCCGTCTGTTTTGGTACCAGTACCATGCTGTCTTTGTTACTATTGCTCTGTAATATAGTTTGAAATCTGGTATCGCTATACCGCCTGATTCACACTTCCTGCTTAGAATTGCTTTTGCTATTCTGGGCCTTTTATTTTTCCATATGAATTTCCTGGTTGCTTTATCTATTTCTACAAGAAATGCCGTTGGGATTTTGATTGGGATTGCATTAAACCTATAGAGAACTTTTGGTAATATCGCCATTTTGATGATGTTAGTTCTGCCTATCCATGAACAGGGTATATTTTTCCATCTTCTAAGATCTTCTTCTACTTCTCTCTTTAGGGTTTTGTAGTTTTCATTGTATAGATCTTTCACCTCTTTTGTTAGGTTGATTCCCAAGTATTTTATTTTCTTTGAGGATATTGTGAATGGAGTGTTTTTCCTCATTTCCATTTCAGAAGTTTTGTCGCTGATATACAGAAATGCCTTTGATTTATGCGTGTTAATTTTATATCCTGCTACTTTGCTGAATTCATTTATTAGTTCTAGTAGTTTTTTTGTGGACCCTTTTGGTTCTTCTAGGTATAGAATCATGTCGTCCGCAAAAAGTGATAATTTAAGTTCTTCTTTTCCTATTTTTATGCCTTTAATTTCTTTCGTCTGTCTAATTGCTCTGGCCAGTGTTTCGAGAACTATATTGAATAGAAGTGGTGATAGAGGGCATCCCTGTCTTGTTCCAGATTTTAGGGGGAATGCCTCTAATTTTTCTCCATTCAGAATGATGCTAGCCTGAGGCTTGGCATAAATAGCTTTTACAATGTCGAGGTAAGATCCTGTTATCCCTAGTTTTTCTAGTGTTTTGAACATAAAGGGATGCTGTACTTTGTCGAAAGCTTTTTCTGCGTCTATTGAGATGATCATATGGTTCTTATCTTTAAGTCGATTGATGTGGTGAATAACATTTATTGATTTCCGTATATTGAACCATCCTTGCATCCCAGGGATGAATCCTACTTGATCATGGTGTACAATTTTTTTGATGTGCCTTTGTATCCGATTCGCCAGAATTTTATTGAGGATTTTTGCATCTAAGTTCATCAGGGATATTGGTCTGTAGTTTTCTTTCTTTGAGGTATCTTTGTCTGGTTTCGGAATCAGGGTGATGTTGGCCTCATAGAATGAATTTGGCAGAGCTCCCTCTTTTTCTATTTCCTGAAATAACTTGAAAAGTATTGGTATTAATTCTTCTTTAAAGGTTTTGTAAAACTCCGCTGTATACCCATCCGGTCCTGGGCTTTTCTTGGTTGGAAGTCTTTTGATTGCTTCTTCTATTTCATCTATTGATATTGGTCTGTTTAAGTTGTGGGTATCCTCCTGACTCAGTCTGGGCAAATCATATGACTTAAGGAATTTATCGATGTCTTCACTATCCTCTATTTTATTGGAATATAGGTTTTCAAAATAATTTCTAATTGTCTTCTGTATTTCTGTTGTGTCTGTTGTAATATTGCCTTTTTCATCCCGTATGTTAGTAATTTGAGTTCTCTCTCTTCTTCTCTTCGTTAGCATGGCTAGGGGTCTGTCAATCTTATTTATTTTTTCAAAGAACCAACTTTTAGTTTTGTTAATTTTTTCAATAGTTTCTTTTGTTTCAATTTCATTGATTTCCGCTCTGATTTTAATTATTTCTTGCCTTCTGCTACATTTGCTGTTGTTTTGCTCTTCCTTTTCTAGGGCTTTGAGATGGAGTGTGAGCTCATTTATTTGTTGGTTTTTCCTTTTTTTGAGGTATGACCTCCAGGCGATGAATTTCCCTCTTAAAACTGCTTTCATTGTGTCCCATAGATTCCGATATGTTGTGTCTGTGTTTTCATTTATCTCTAAGAATTTTTTAATTTCCTTCTTTATGTCTTCTGTAACCCATTGATCATTCAGTAACATATTGTTCATTTTCCATGTGATGTAGGATTTTTCCTTCCTTCTTTTATCATTGATTTCCATTTTTATTGCATTATGATCAGATAAAATGCATGGTATTATCTCCACCCCTGTATATTTACTGAGGGATGCCCTATGACATAATACATGGTCTATTTTTGAGAAGGATCCATGTGCTGTTGAAAAAAAAGTATAGCCACTTGATGTTGGATGATATATTCTATATATGTCAGTTAAGTCTAGGTTGTTGATTGTGATATTGAGTTCTATAGTTTCTTTATTCAACTTTTGTTTGGAAGATCTGTCCAATGGTGAGAGAGGTGTGTTGAAGTCACCCATAATTATTGTATTGTGGTCTATTTGATTCTTGAACTTGATGAGAATTTCTTTCATGAACATCACAGCCCCATTATTTGGTGCATAAATATTGATGATTGTTATGTCTTGTTGGTGAATGGTTCCTTTTAACAGTATATAATGCCCTTCCTTATCCCTTTTGATTAATTTAGTCTTGAAGTCGATTTTATTCGATATGAGGATGGCCACACCTGCCTGCTTGCGAGGTCCGTGTGCGTGGTATATTTTTTCCCAACCTTTCACCTTCAGCCTGTGTATGTCTTTTCCAATCAGATGCGTCTCCTGGAGGCAGCATATTGTTGGGTTTGTTTTTTTAATCCATGTTACCAGCCTATGTCGCTTTATTGGAGAGTTTAAGCCATTAACGTTTAGAGTTACTATTGATGTATGGTTTGTACTTCCAGTCATGTTTGATTATTTATCTTCTTTTAGTTTGTTTCTCCTAGCTTAGCTTTCCCCCGCCCTCTGGCTTTATAGAGGCACTTCCCACTGATGGTTTTGGTTATTGTTTTTCATTTCTTCCTCATGTAATGTTTTGCTCAAGACGCTTTGCAATGCTGGTTTTCTGGCTACGAATTCTTTTAGTTTTTGTTTATCCTGAAAGATTTTTATTTCGTTGTCGTACCTGAAGCTTAATTTTGCTGGATACAAAATTCTTGGTTGGCAACCATTGTCTTTCAGTGTTTGAAATACGTTGTTCCAGGATCTTCTCGCTTTTAGCGTCTGTGATGAAAAATCCGTTGTTAACCTTATTGGTTTACCCCTAAATGTAATCTGCCTCTTTTCTCTTGTAGCTTTTAATATTTTCTCTTTGTTCTGTATGTTGGATATCTTCATAACAATGTGTCTTGGTGTTGGTCTACTGTGATTTTGTGTGCTCGGTGTCCTGTATGCATCTACAATTTGTATATCTGTTTCCTTTTTTATTTCTGGAAAGTTTTCTGTAATTATTTCATTCAGCAGGTTACTCATTCCCTTGGTATTAATTTCTGTGCCTTCTTCTATCCCGATGACTCGCAAATTTGGTTTTTTTATATTATCCCAAATCTCTTGGATGTTTTTCTCGTGATTTTTTACCAGCCTATCTGAGTTGGCTAGACTCCTTTCAAGATGATATATTTTGTCTTCATTATCTGACGTTCTGGCTTCTACTTGTTCCACTCTGTTGGTGATACTCTCGATAGAGTTTTTAATTTGGTTTACCGTTTCCTTCATTTCCAGAATTATATTTTGATTTTTTTTAATAATCTCTATTTCCTGATAAAGATGCTTAACTTCTTCTTTTATCTGTTTCTGTAATTCACTTTCAATGTGATCTTTAAGATTCTTTTCCATCTGTCTAAGGTGTTCCTTGAGTTCTTTATATGGCCATTTTTCTGATGACTCTAAGTCCTCCTGAATATTTAGGCTGTCCTTCATTGTTTGTACTCCTTTTCTTCCTTGCTTTTTTATGCTCATGTTACTTCTTGTTCTGTTTGACTGCTGAGTTAATGTTTATTCTTATAAATTTATTGGATGCTTGGGAGGAGAGATAATAGAAGGGAAGGGAAGAAGTCACTAAAGAGAATGAGTGTAGGCAGGTAGAGTTCAGGAAAGGGGAAGTAAGAAAATTGAAAAGAAATGAAAAGACAGAAGAAAAAAGTAAAAAGAAAGAAAGAAAAGAACAAAAAATTAAGACTTTAAAACAAAAAAAAGTTATAGTGATAATAAAAAATGAAAATTAAAGTTTAAAAGATAATAGTAACCATAATAGAATAAAAAGAATTTAAAAAATTGAAACCATTAATAAGAAAGTTAAAGAACAACAACTAATCAACATCAAAAAGTAAAAAAAAATAAAATAAAAAAATAAAAATAAAGATAAAAAAAATAAAAAGATAAAAAAATAGAAAAATTTAAAAAAGTACTAATAATAATCATTGAAAAATAATAATAATAATAAATGCAGTCATAGAGCTCGGTTAACTTCTCTTCCAGTAGGTGGAGCTGTGCCCACTGGGCCAGGCTTCTTTTCTTGATAGGTAGGAACCAATCACTGTGCCTCAGCTCTTCTTCCCAGACTGTGTGGGTCTCCAATCCTGAGTACTTAGAGCCTTCTCTTGTGGTTCCTCAATCCAGGCCCCGCTCACCTGTGACGCTTACCACACTACTGGCTACACGCTGGGTCTGCTGCTCCTGGGAGCTCTGTTTTCATGGATGCCTGGCCACACCCTTTCTGTTTGCCTCCCTCAGACCCCAAGTTTGTATGGCTTGGGGCTGAGGGCCCCAGCGAACTTGTTTGCCCTCAGGTAGTGACTCCCCTGGTATCTGGTGCAAGGGACCTCTGTTGTCAGCACTGGTGGAAAGCAATAGCTGTGAGTTCTGCTCTGCAGGTCCCACGTCCCTCCTGATTCCCTGGGTCCGGCTATGGTGCTCAGTTGGTTTTTACCTCTGTGAGTTCAGGTGGGACTAGTTATTTCAGTGGGATCGTTAGTGCTGAGACAGGAGAAGCAGGCGAACCAGAGCTTGCATGCCACTGATTCGTGCTCAGTGTGTGTTTTCTGAGGGGCCCCGGCTGCACGCCTTAGCTCCACGTCAGCTCAGCTTTGCCTAGTGATCCTGAGCAGGCAGGCTGTGGGCCGCGCTCTGGCGCCGCGGTTGTCCGCGGCCTTAGCAGCGACGCCGGGACCTCCGTCGCTCCTCGGCTAGGTGCCTGTGTCCAAGCGGCTGCCGCCACAGCTCTCCAGCCCCTCCCTCCGGAGCGCGGGTTCCCTTGCAGGGGACTGCCAAGCAACTCCAGAACCGTTTTTGCCCAAAGGTGCAGCAGGGAACACGCAACCGCTGCGTTCGGAGTCGTGGTCCCGCCTTCAGAGGATAGGACTCGGCACACAGCCCAGTTCCCGTCTCTAGGTGCGGCAGCAGGACGATGTAGTCAGAGCAGGAAGCAAATGGCGGCTTCCGCGGAGTGGATTTTCGGCCCCGAAACCACCGCCCAGCCAACAATCCCAATCCACTAACTCTCTTTGCATAGAAAATATTCAAAAAAAAAAAAAAAGGTGTTGTACTGAGGTTTCTTTGTCAGGTACTTACAATCCGCTGATGATTACGTATTCAGCTCCTCTGCCAGTAGCGAAGAGAAAGAGGCAGCAGATGGGCGCAGAGCACCCACGGCTCTGAGCAGAAAAGCGTCTCTCTTTCGATCTCCTTGTTTTTTCTGCTGCTTGGCAAGGTGATCCACTACAGATTAATGGTGAAAGGAGTTCTAACACGCTACTTAAAATCTCGATTAAAGCCGCTGCTCAGAGCCCCACGCTCAACACTTCAGCAACCCCTGTACGCAGCGGCCATCTTCCTCTATTCACTTTTTAAAATATTTAAAATGCTCACTTGCCTTCTTATCCTATTTTATGTTTACTTTAGAAACTGTAATTCCACTAATAGATTATATAGCTTATGTAATCCCTACCATATTCATGTTGTTGTAATTATTAATACTGTGGATGATGTAATAGACACCTGTTGGTTAACACATAATCTAGTTCATGGTTTTTAAATTGTTGGTGCTGATGGTAAGTACTGACCCCACTATCCCTATATTAATGACAATCAGTATTATTGATATCAAAGTAGATTCTGGATATTATTTTAAGGGTGTATATCTGTTGCTAACATTTGTGCTATTTTTGGCTCCCCCATTCTCTAAGAGGGACTGGAAAGTAATTGGGACACTTCAAGTTCACAGAACAGAGATCTTACTGCTTAACAATACTCACAACTCAGCAAAAGAATAGTTAACACCGCACACATGATATGGCCTCACCTGAGCCTTAACAATACTTCAACACATAGAAGAGGGGAGAAGAAAACCCAAAATCATCAGCTATGCCCCAAGGAGGAACAACCAGAGAGGATCCTCAGTACTCACTCTTGGACATCTACTCATATATCAAAAACAGAGTGAAATCAGAACAACAAAAAAATAAAAAAATAACTAACACATATATGGAATGCATACAAAAGAGGAAAAGGAATCCATTTCAATTGAGGTGAAAGTCCAAGGCCTTTGAAAACATAAGAAAAAAAGCAAATAGATCTCCTGCCAAAATGCATGATCCTCCCCCAAATAATTCCACAGATATGAAAGTAAATGAAATTCCAGAGATATAAGAACACAGGGATAATATCATGAGAACAAACCTGAGATAAAAGAAAAGACTGGCATAAAAGAAAACATGGAGATATAGGATAAAGGGATTAAGAACACTTTCTATGAGGTTGTAACAGACAAATGTCCTCAGATCAGAACAGAGATAGACATTCACATTCAGGAAGCATATAGGCCCCCACATAGATAAGATCACAATATAACCTCTCCAATTATAATCAAAATGCCTAACATAGAAAATAAAGAAAGAATATTAAAAGCTGCAAGAAAAAAATTGTCATGTCACAGCAGCAAGCTAATAAGTTTACTTCTGACTTCCCAACTCAAACTCTAAAATGGAGGAGGGCCTAGTATCAATATTCTGAGCTGTAAAAAATAAAAATAACAACAAAAATTGCCAGCAAAGATTGCTATATTCAGATAAATTTTCCTTTAAATAACAGGAAGAAATAAAAACTTTCCATGACAAGGATAAACTAAAAGAATTCATGACTACTAACCCAGCACTACAAAAAATATTCAAAGAAAAACTACACACAGAGGAACTCAAAACCAAACTGCAAAGCTCCTAAAGAAATTAATATCACTAAGAGCAACCAACTTAATGAAAATCAAGACAGTTTTAAAGTCAGCAAACAAACTAAAATGGCAGGAAACTACAAACACATATACATAATAATGCTGAATATAAATAATAGTGAATGTAAAGGCATCCCAGGCTGAAGGTAAAAAAATGGGAAAAAATTCCATGCAAATGAAGTCTGTAAAGAAGCAGGAGTAGCTATTCTCATATCTGACAAAGCAAATTTCAAGCCAAAATTAATCAGAAGAGACAAAAAAGGCCACTGTATACTGGTAAAGGACCAATCCTACAAGAAGATATAATGAAAATAAATAAATGTGTAGACACACACACACACACTATATATATATATATACATATATATATGTATATATATATATGTATGTATATATATATACACACACACACACTATATATATATATATATATATATATATATATATATATATATATATATAGTTGTGAGTATTGTCCTTGTTGAGTAGAACTCTCTGCTTCCTGATGTCACATACTTCCACCATGATGTTCTGCCTCACTTCAGGCCTCAAGGAATGGAGTTGGCCAACTATGGATTGAGACCTCTGAAACCTTGAGGACCCAAATAAACTTATTCTTCTCAAAATTGTTCTGTTCATATCTTTTGGTCATAACAGCAAAAAACACTGACTAAAACATACACAAGAAAGTTTTACACATTTATAAAAAATGAAATTTGAGTGTAAATGGATGGAAATGGAGAACACTGTGCTAAGTGAAAGAAGATGATTAGAATAACAAGGGTGGAAAGTTTTCTCTCATTTGTGAAAGGTAGAGTGAAATAAGAAAAATAAATGAGGAGGCAGGATCAGATATCCTAAAGACTTAGGGATGATCTTTGGAGTAGAAGAAGGCAATTAAGTGGGAGAGAGTAGCAACAGGAAAGGGGAGGAAATGTAGAATGATTTAATAAAATCAGGGTGTGTGGGTATATAAATGTACTTCAGGGAATTTCACCTTTATATATGTATTGAAAGCACAAATCAAGGATGGATAAATGGGTGAGAAAGAGGGGAAATGTAAAGTGGAGTAGGAATTGGATAGAAAGAGGATGAGGAGGAGGGATGGGGATTGAATTGGAGTGGGTCAGATTCCATGCATGTATTATTTTGTAAGGTTGAACTCAGCTACTATGTATAATGCTCTCATAAAACATAATAATGATAAACAAAGTAAAAGACAGTAAAAATACTCAGCCAAAAGAAAATGGAAAGAAAGATGAAATACATTAGACAAAAGACCTTAAGGCAAAAATGTGTTGTTATGGGTAAAGAGAATACCTACACTGAAGTAAAATATTTCATTCCTAGAAAGGCATGACAAGTACATTATGTAAAAATATTAAATGTCCTTACTGATAAAAAGCAATAATGTTAGAACTTCAGAAACAACAATAACCACTCTATTGTCAAAATCAAAGATTTGCAAACCTCTCTCCATTTTGTTTTCTATTTTAAAATATAATGATTTGAAAAGCACAAATTAAAAATCTTAACAGTCATATTTATATCATTTCCCCAAAACTAGAGACTACATATTACTTGCAGGCACATTTATAAAAATAGATCATATAGTATACCAGAAAGCAAGATTTAAATTCAACAGGATTATTATTGTAGACACTATATTTTCTGACAACAACTTGATTGTTGTAAATGAATAACAGAGTTAAATATCTGAAAAGCCTATGCAAATTTTAAAATAGTTTGAATAACTTACATATCAAAGGACTTGTTTGAAAAAGAAGCTGAATGAAAGCACAACATATAAAACCTATGATTTGAAGCAAAGCCAATATTTTGAAGGGAACTGAGTTCATTAATTGCTTATTATAAAAAGAAGACTGGCTGAAAATTTTTGTGTTAAGCATGAAATTTCATGGTTAGAAAAAAAATATACTATATAATAGTACAATGCAAGATCAACAAAGACTAAAATGATTATTTGAAAAAACAAATCTCTGCTAAGGATGAAAAAGAAAGAGAAAGAAAAAGATTCTTCCAGTTCACAATCTATTAAGCCAAAAACTAAACATAAAATTTTAAGAAAATGTAAAATACTGCTATTCTTTTGATAAAATTTTTATTTAGGGATCATGCAGATTTTTCATAAAAATGTTAATTAAGGTAAGATGCAGTGACTTTATTACAGTTTTTAAAATTAATAAATAAATATACATATATTTAAAATTTGTCTTAATTTGTTATACAGTAGGCAACATTAGATATAATCCCCTAAAAAAATCTCTCTGGTGTACTTAACAACATTTAGGATGATAAATAGGTTTCCAGTAGCTAATTTGATGAGCCAACTTGGATAGGTCACAGTACCCAGATATTTTGTCAAACATCAGTTTAAATATCTCTGCTAAAAGTATATTTTAGATGAGGTTAATATTTAAATCAGTAGTCTTAGTAAAGCAGATTACTCCGCCTAATGTGAATAGGCCTCTTCCAATCAATTGAAGGCCTTAAAAGACAATTTCCCCCAGGAAGGAGGTATTAGACCTCTTGAGTGCCTCTGACCAAGCTGCGACATTAAACATCAATTCTTCTCTGAGTCCCTAGTCTACCATCTGGCTCTACAATTTTTGGACTTGATAACCCCCACAATTATTTGGGCCAGTTTCTCAAAATAAATCTCTGTCTTTCTCTTTTTCTGTCATTCTCTTTTACACACACACACACACACACACACACACACACACACACACACACCACACACACTATACAGATCCTCTTACTTTAGGGGGTGATAAACACAAACACTCAAACCAAAAGTTCTTTTGAGAACTGCTGTCAAAGAAAAACTTTCACACATATCCTCCACTATATAAAATCTCAAGATATAATGTTCTTTGAAGCATTGTGTACAGTTGCAAAAACTGGATATCACCCTAATAACTTTTTAGTAGATGGAAAATAAAATATGAGAAAATAACACAATGGATATTACAGAGCAGTAGAAATGAATAAAATACAGCTACATAAAACAATGTAAATAAAAATACCATTGAAAAAAATAAGATTCAGATTATGCTATACAGTATGATATATTATAATGGAATAAAATAATATATTCAAGTGTAAAATATGTTATCATTTTTGTATATGTATACATATATATATATACATATATTTATATACAGATAAAATTATTTTTAGAAAAGCAAGGTGCTAACATTCAAAATGTTCAAGTTGGATCACTATCTTTAGGTGCTAAGTGAAGGGATATGTCAAGAAAAGATAAATAGGTAATTTCTGTCATAGAAGTAATTATAACTATTGATTAGCTATTGTTTATAATAAACTGCTCCAACTGTCAATGGTTTAAAATAACAACAATTATTTTCTTAATGCTCATGGTTTGTAGGTCAGCAGGGCAACCTCATCAGGCTGTGGTAGGTGGAGCAGCTTAGTTTTCCACAGCAGGTCTGATGAGGCAATTCCATCCCACACAAGTGCACAGGAGAATTACAGGGCTACTATGGGCACACATTCTATTTGCTTGGTTGATAAAACCTAACATCCCTTCTATCAAAACAAGTCATACAAACTAACAGAATGTCTAAGAGTATAAAAGTATACTATTTCCAGGAAAATAGGGGAGTGAAGGAGAAATAATTTGAATAATAGTCTAATTTATCACAATAATTTTGTTCTAACTATAGCCTGAATTTCTCAGTTATTTTTTCTTTTCATTTCTCAAGTATTCTTGATCTTTTCTATGATTTGGGAAATATATATGTCATATTTCATATTTTATTCTGCAAATATTTCCTAATAAAATTAAATGTAGATCTATGAAAGAAAAGATAAAATGTATCCTTAAAAATGACAGTGCATGACTGGGGTTGTGGCTCATGGTAGGAATGCTCACCTAGCACATGGAAGCCCTGGATTTGATCCTCAGCATCACATAAAAAAATAAATAAAATAAGGGTATTGTGTCCAACTACAACTAAAAAAATAAATATTAGGAAAAAAAGGCAATGGGTATTTTGGTTCTCATAATGGAATCAGAATATGTATAATTATTAATAACATCTACATTTCTTTCCTAGAATTCTTTTTCATTTCTTTCCTAGAATAAAATTAAAATATTATTCAAGTGCACATTTAATTGAGTTATGTCTAAATATAAGTTAATAAGCCTTTTGGCAGTAAAGAGAAATAAGCAAAGAAAACTAGGGTATTATTGCTAATCATAAAGTATTTCAAAACTATTATTTTCATTAAACCTATTCAACTTGTCAGGAAAATATAGTTGATAGATTAACCTAGCCGAAACATTATGAGTTGAAGAAATGTGTAGATAGTTCATTAGTATTTGATATTCAAAATAATGCTGTAGATTGACTATCCAGGTGTTTCATGCATATTCAAATTCTGTCCATCTCATCATGAATAATACTTTTAAACTAATTTTTCAAAACTTATTATGGGGCTGGGGATGTGGCTCAAGCGGTAGCGCGCTCGCCTGGCATGCGTGCGGCCCGGGTTCGATCCTCAGCAGCACCACATACCAACAAAGATGTTGTGTCCGCCAAGAACTAAGAAAAAATAAATAAATGTTAAAATTCTCTCTCTCTCTCTCTCTCTCTCTCTCTCTCTCTCTCTGTCCCCCTCTCTCTAAAAAAAAAAAAAAAAAAACAAAAAAACTTATTATGATCTTTTCTTGTGAATTGTTCCTTGCATTATTCTTTTTCTTTTGCCTTTCTCTGCTAACTCCTTTAAAGCATGTTCTTTCTCAGGATTACCTCTCTCTCACCTCTTAATCCTGTCCCTTCTTCCTATGGAAAACATTTCTGTGTGAAAAATCCTTTATACCATACACTTTTTTGACATTAAGTACCCCAAAACTTATCTTTCTTTGCAGCTCATGAAAAGTATACAAATACAATATATTAAGTTTGAATCAAGCTAATTATACTTTGCAAATAATAAGCACTAAGTATCAATTATTTTTGGAAATACACTGAAATTTCTGTAATTGTTCTAGTCTGTATTTTGCATGTTCTATGTGTAAATTTTTGACATTTTTCTGTTGTTTGTATATAACTGCAGAAATATTGGAGTTCATTACTATTGAAGATGACTTTAATTTTGAGAACTAATGATATTATAGGCTCTGGATTATTGCTACTTGCCTTTTAAAGCAATGTACTGAGTATTTCATGAAAGAAGGGAGGAGGAGAAGAAATCAATGCCTCTGTGTCACAAAATAGGAAGTGGAAAGTATAGAAGGAAGAAGACACAGCTAACTTCTCATTCTGGCTCTGCTAGATGATGCACGTGACCTTGGAAAGGTCTTCAATATTTACATTTTATATCTCTGAAGGTTGTTGCCTTTATTTCAAAACATGAACAACAAATTATTTTCAATATATCTATAAGGGTTGTTTTAAAGAATCATAAGAGAATTATTACAATGAATTTTTTAATTCTTGGTACTCTTCAAATTTAAGGTTGTTTTTTAAAAGGTTTCCCTTGTGACTTCTAGTTAGATTTTTATTTAGAGTGTTTAGTTCTATTTCCATAAGTAGTGGAATAAAATAAATTATTACCACTATATTGTAGTCCCATTCACTAGTATCTATCTATTTAATAGGACTATTTGAATTTGCAAAAGGACTATCAGTTACATTGCTCTCAGCTACCAAAAAAATATATAGGCATTACTTTATTCAGCAGAATAACATATAAGCAATATTAAATTCAATTAAACAAAAATATGTTCTTACATTTTATTTGTAAAGGTAAAAGATATGATTTTGGTTTCACTGATCTTGTAAATTGATTGCATCAAGAAAAACTCACTTAATACTTCAGATTATTTGAAAAATATTGACATATATGAGATACATTTAGTGCATAAAGTTTGTGAGAGAACCCAAACTTTGAGTTGAAATAGAAAGCTACTTTCATGTAGGTCCCTTTAAATTTTAGCTTTTGATACAGAGCTTCTAATTGCACCAGGGCCTAGGGTGGGGGTAAGAGCACTGTGAGAGTTAAGAGCAAGGTAAGTACAAATCCACAGAAAATGATCTTGGTAGGTTTCTGATATGCACAGTTCCCACATCCATGTGTTCTTGCCTTCATTACCAAGTAATATGCAGTTCTCACATGTATAAATTGAAAATCAAGCAAGAAACACAAACAAAATGAACTGAGAAGACAGCCTGGTGTGCAGAAAATCCAGATTTGAGCAACATGATAAAGGTGGCATCAAGAGCTCAGGGAAGAAATCTGCCAATGAGTGTCTCAGAGAAGTTCAAGGAGTGTGTGATCACAGAGGGAGACAGATATCAAGAGGAGAAAAAAAAAAAAACAGAAAGGAGAAAAGTAGTTTCACAGTGACCAAGAAGGCGCTAGGAACATTTGTAGTAACTTAGCACTGAGTTTCTTGCTGAGGGACTCTAGATATTTCCTTTAGATGTACTGAATTATAGGGCAGGGAGAGAGCAATGACATGCAGTGAAGCATGGAAAGAAAGTCACCTCCAGATGAAGGCCTTCCTAGCCTTGCTCCAGAACTACTGCCCTCTCCTGGGTGGATGTATTGCTTGCAGCTCCAGGGTCACCACAGTCTGATGTCTGAGCACTTTTAATCGGATTTTTTGGTTAAACATTTAATCTTTGACACAAAAATGGGGACACTGTTCAGCAAGCAGCTCAGATTCTGCTTTATTTGATTTTGGTCTACCTGGTATTTTATCCATGGCTTTATTTCCTTTTTCACTGGAAGATCTCACAAATAAGTAATAAAAAATAATATGGAACTGAGTGACAGCATTGTTTTCAAAAGACATGTATTTTTCACAACATTGTTCCCACCTTGTCCTGTAGCTTACCTGTTTCTCTCACTTACGCTACTGCTGGCCAAGTGATTTTCAATCACTGATCGCATCAACTTGTGTAAACATAGAACATATGCATTAGGTTGGACCTTATGGTTATATTTAAACTTCCTCCTACTTTGGGTCCAAAGAAGTCTGGTGGCAAGTATTAAGAATATTTTGCTCTTAGATCTACAGTGCAATAAATCTTAAGGTGAATGTGCAATGGAGAGTAGAAAGGACAGAGAAACATGTACACCCAGCCAGAATGTCATTGTATACATTTTTGAAACAACCATATCTATAGCTCTCATAGTTGACTTCCCTATGTCTCCTAAACTGTATTTATATGAGTGACTATTGACTGTCTGAGTGCATGAATGATGTATGTAATAAGAGGAAAGGATTTCAGTTGGAAATCTGTGTTAATAGAGTGGCATACTCCATAAAATGTATAATTTCAGGTTATGAAACAAGTTCATGTACAGTCCATAGACTTGGTAAAAAGGATAGAAAAATACATAATTACAAAACTACTAGCATGTTACTGGTTCTTTTCATTTTGTTTTATCTTTTATATTGATGCTATGTTTATGTTGCAGTGGAGAAAAATGTAAGATTATTAAACTTTACAAAGAGATCAAGAATAATGATCCCACCCTGCAAATAAGATAAAGATGCCCTCAAAATTTCTTAAAACTTTCAAGTATTGACTTAAATATTTGAGTTTCTTTTATTATTTAGTTTTCTCATTACATTAGATATGCTTCTGGGTAGTCCCTAAACTATCATTAATGCAAAGGTATGCATATGACACTAAAATTGAATACTTTTGAAAAACATAATCTCGGCTAATCAGATTATTTTAATGCATATACATAGTTAAATGCTGTTCTCATATTTTAAAAATTAAGTTTCTATGTATGCCTTAGGTTTTTAGTAGAAAAAATATTTTTGAAAAATTAAATTTAAATGTTTCCTATCTCAAGACTGTTAGAGTTAAGGCTGTTTTCTTTGACAAACATGCTATTGTTCTTTAAAAAATTCTTAATTCCATATAAAATATTGAGTAAAAAGTATTCATTTAATTATATAATAGTCTTACCATATTAAACAAAAAAATTCAAATTATAATTACTAATACAACTCAACTAATGTTTACTATGACCCAACTATTCCAGAGCCACACCGCTGGCAAAGGAGGGTTAAACCAGGGAGACAAGGTTTCTAGAAGCATATGTTCTACTGAATAATGAAATAATCAAGTAAATAAATTCACAAGATAGTTTCAGATAGTGATAAATTATATGAATGGAATGCAACATAGTAAGATCTTAGGGTTATGCACAGCAAGGAGGGGACAGAGAGAGAGAGGAATGAGGTGCCCCATCAAAAGCCAGAGTCCACATCCTAGGAGGAGCAGAGCATAATGTTTGCATACAGTCTGAGGTGGGCATGAGTTGCTCAAGGAAGCTGAAGGTGAATGTGGCAGGGGATGGGAGGCAGAGCAGGTAAAGACAGAAGTGTCAATGCAGAGGCCTGAGAAGTAGGAGGAACCAGACCTGCCACAGGGCCTTACAGGCCCTCAGGAGTAAGGTTTTAGGAATTTAGTCTGAATGCTAGGATATTTCAACACAGGAGAATCGTGTGCTCATTTCTTAGCTGGTTACAATGCTCCAGACACAGTGTGCAGCACCCCCTGTGCTTCTCACACATCAACACGCTCCCCCCGGACATCTGCGCACACTCTTCCTCTAGCATGAGGATACAGTCCTCTGATACTTCCATGGCTTGCTCCATGACTTCAGGAATCTTTTCCTCCAACTTCACCTGATCATGGAGGTTGTCTCTGAAAACCCTTTTAAAATTGTATCTCTGCAGGGAAATGGATGGCACTAGAGCAAATTATGCTAAGTGAAGTTAGCCAATCCCTAAAAAACAAATGCTGAATGTCTTCTCTGATATAAGGGAGGTGACTCAAAACAGAGTAGGAAGGAAGAGCATGAGAAGAAGATTACCAGGAAATAAGGAAAAGAGGAGGGAGGGAAAGGGAGGGAGAAGGGAAAATGCACAGAAGACAGAAGGAGACTCTCATGGGTTCACAAAATACATATACAATGGTGTGAGGGGAAAGGGAAGAAAAAAAAGAGAGGGAAATAAGGGTCACAGTAGAATGGGTGGACAACAGGGATGGGAGGGGAGGGGAGGGGAGGAGAGGAGGGATAGGGAGGGCAGCAGAATACAACTGACACTAGAATTGCTGTATGTATGCACATAGATGTATAACCAATGTGATCCTGCAATCTGTACATGTGGAAAAAAGAGAATTCATACCCTATTTGAATCAAATGTATGATACGTCAAGATCATTGTATTGTCTTGAACAACTAACAAAAAAAATAAAAATAAATTAAAAAAATAAAATTGTATCTCCCAATTTTCCCCTTCTCTTTGTTCCCTTCATTGCTTTTTTACCCCTCTATACCACATCAATAACTGAGAAATTATCACTTTATTTATTATCTCTCTCCCTGCCAACAGAATGTAACTTTCATGAAGGCAAAACCTTTTACTTTTTAATTTACTGCTGTATCCCTAATGTCTAGCCTGGTGCTTGGCACAAATGCATTTTCAAGGTATAGCTGTGAATCAAGGAACCAATGGATAAAAACTATTGACTAGTATAACATGGTCCCTAAACTCCTGTTATTAATAGGTGATTCAAACACTTCTTCAGATTTTATAAATACAAACAAAAATATAAGTAAGTGGGTTCTATGCCCCATTTTTACAATGAATATTTAAATTGGATATTAATTTTCTTAAAAAAGCTTTATTTCATGACATGGCAAATTGTTTCCTTCTGAATTCTGCCCTACTTAATATAAAATTTCAGGCCAGGCTAGAGGATGTCATCATACAACCTCAGGATATGAGCATATCCCCAATCACTTCATTTCTTTTTTCATTTCATTTTTTATAGATGCATGACACACAAATTCAGTGAATAAACAACAGTTCTCATAAGTAAAGCTGTAAAAATTATACATCTTCTGTTCTTTATGGAATGTCAAACTTTCTGAGATTTTAGATCGTGTGGATTCATATTAGTATACCAAATTCCAAGTCTGAATAATACCAGTAGTCTCCAAACTGGTCCTTCTGTTTAGGCCCTTGTCCTTCTACAATCTAAAAAGTCCTGTTCACAGTACTCCTCAGCTATAAAATCTCCAAGGGTTTTCACCTCCTTGAGTGAATTAAAGCCTTAACCATAAAATAAAACCCCACACAATCTACTCACCACCCATCTATTTGCCATCTTGAATTTTTTCTCCTCCTGCTTATCTCCAATCCATCTATTCACACTTCACAAAAAGTCTTTGAAGTCACTATTTTTTAGTTCTGGAATGTTGTCTCCAAGAAAACTAATGACATTTTTCTTCCTTTCCTTACAGCTTTATAGAAAAACACATCAGGAAACTACCTAAGTTGTTATTTCACTTGTGATGCTAGACCCTTTTCCACTTTCTTTGTTGTTTATTTGTTTGGTTTGGGATTTTAGTATGTGTTTTACTGATTTCTTTGATTTATGTCTGTACTCAAGTTCTTACACTTTGTGGACCTCTGATTTAACCTAGATTTTATTCCTTGGCATATCCACGGATAATGAATGTCTTGTAAGTTAAACTCCATGCCCAGCCTGAATCTAGTTCTTAGAGAAGATTACTAAAAGCCTCAATCCCACCACTGTGCAGAGTTTTAAATTATCATCTCTCCAGGCCTACAATTCAGATACCCCATTACTGCTCCTGCTTCTCACACTGCACCGAGAGGTACCTCATTCTCATTAGAACAGGGTCCAGGTTTTCGTCTCATAGCCCAAGATGCAAGACTTCTCCAGTTCTAAGTCCTTTGTCTGCTTCTTGTTGTTCTTCTTATGATCCATAGGACAGGGAAGTCACTCATTATTATAAAAGATATGGGGGGTAGGGATTTGGTTGTTGTTGTTGATGTATATACCAGGCCTTCTCTGTAATCAATCTTGGCCCTGCACACCACAGAGTCTGCTCACATAACTGAGGCAATGTCTACAGCTCAACATCTCTGATGCTGGAATCTCCTCCAACCTGATTTGTTATAGTTGGATCATTACATTTTTAAATTCATGAATTTTTTCAATTCTTCTTGATACCGACTTCTTACTAGGAATTCAAAAGATAGGAAGCATATAAAGTGTGCACATCCCTACAAGTTTTTACATTTTTTTCTCTTGAATTAAATTGTGAGAATTGGAAGAATATATTCAAGAAATATATTCAAGAAATCACTCCACCTTTCCTTCACTTCCATAGAATTGCTTTTACTGAATTGCCTGTGATAGTGTTCCTCAGCCCTGCAATAAGGGATGTTATAAGATACAACACTATCTATATGGTTAAAAGGTGACTGTTGAGGCCATTGCTTAATAGATTATAATTACATAAGAATATCATACACTTTTAATGTAGACCCAGTGGCAAAATGCTTTCAGGTGTTACTCAAAGGAGTCATAATACAGCTGTTCAACAGCTGGAGGTGATTTCTTCTGTTGAAAATGAGGACCACATATCTGATGAGGTCTATGTTTTGTTTTGTTTTGTTTTCCCCAGTAGTGGGGATCTAACCTAGGACCTTACACATGCTAAAAAAAAAAAAAAAAAGTGCTCTACCACTGAACTTCATCCCCAGCCTTAGAGTCACATTTAATAAAAAAAGATTTAAGGCAGATAACATGTATTTCAAGTATTGACTTGTGGCTTCATCTTATTTTACTTCTCTCTAGTAAGCCTTCATCTTACATATCTCTCAATAAAAAAGTTTTTAAAAACCTCATATTTGCATGTTCTCTTAGTTCTCTTAGTTAGGAAAATGAATAATATGAAGTTTAATTTTAAATGAAATGTACTATGCCATAGAAATACAAAGATGAATGAAACAAAATCTTTCCTCAAGGACGTTGTTATGATTTAGATATTAGGTTCTCCCAAAGGCTCAAAAGCTCATGTGTGAGATAATGATGAAAGTTGATGTTGAAATTATTGGGTTGGTTGGGATTGTGGCTCAGCGGTAGAACACTCGCCTAGCACAGGCGGGACCCAGGTTCGATCCTCAGCACCACATGAAAATAAAGGCATTGTGTTGTGTCCATCTACACCTTAAAAATAAATATTTTTAAAAAAGGCAAAAGAAAGTTTAATTAATATAAGGTATAAAAGGCAAATGCTATAAGAGAGGAGCAAAACAACAACAAAAAAGAAATTATTGGGTTATGAGAGTTTTAACCAAATTAGTACATTAATTCTCTGATAGGAATTAACTGTATGGTAACTATAGGCAGGTAGGGTGTAGCCAAAAGAGGTCGATCATTTATGCCTTTGGTATACATATTTTGTCCTTGGTGAGAGGAACAGTCTCTCTGCTTCCTGGTGCCAAGGGCTGAGCTGTTTTCTTCCATCACACACTTCCACCATAATGTTCTGCCTCATATCAGGCCCAGACCAGTGGAGTCAGATGTCTATAAACTGAGACCTCTGAATCAGTGAGTCCCAAATAAACTTTTCCTCCTCCATGTCATTCTTGTCAGTTCTATTGGATGCAGTGGTAAAAAAGCCGACTAAAACAGACCTCATTGTCTAATAAGGTATATAAATATATAACCAATTAATTATTATATTTTTCTTGGTATTTTAATAGATGAACATACAGGATATAAGTGACAAGACAGAGAAAAGCACAATTTTGTAATTTTTTAATGTGGTCATGAGGCCTTTAAAAATGCAAAAAGAGGGGCTGGGGTTGTGGCTCAATGGTAGAGCACTTGCCTAGTATGCGTGAGGCACTGGGTCTGATCCTCAGCTCTACATTAAAATAAATAAATAAATAAAATATAAGTATGGTGTCCAACCACAACTAAAACAATATTTTTTTAAATAAAAGCAGAAACATCTGAACAGAATCTATATACGTGAACACATGCTCACAATGTAAAAATGGAGATGAAAAGCCTGAGTGTTTAGCATGTGGAAAATCTTAAAAGTATTTTGCATTTAAGGGAACCAAAGGAAAATAAGCCACAGTCAAATACAAAAGGCCTTTCCAACAGTCCTAAGGAATTTTAATCAGTAAGCTATGAGAAGAGATTACGGGGCTTTAAGAAAAGTTGGTGAGGTAATCAGATATTACTTTTAAGATGATAACTCTCGGGACCTGATAAAGATCAGGTTTGTTGCAGGAGGAAGGCAGAAGCTGTGCTAAAGATTTGATAAAATTTTCTAATATAGACTTGCACTTAATTATTGAACTTAATTATGTGTGCTTTGCATAATCACAGTCTTTCCAAGATTTGGGTAAATGAGTTCTAAGTCAAGGTCTCAGTCTCACACTTGTCTTTTTCATTCAGCTGCATGATTTTGCCAAGTAAATTGTAGTGAATGGGAGGTGCCCTTGTAGCAATGATAAGCCCTCCTGTGGGGGCTACTGCTTCCATACCTTCTTTTGACCTCTGACCTGAGTTAGTAAACTTCTGAATTGAAGAGTTTCTCAATGTACTCTTTTCTGACTTTCAGGAATACATGGTAAGCAAAATATGAGTGTGATACTAAGTTCAAGTCTTAGGAGAATTGTTTTGACAATATATTCTAGGTGAACAGAAGCAGGATGCATTTTCCAATCACCTGCCTAAAATATGGAATGAAATACTTTGTTAACTGTTGAGAGCCACAGCCAAAGGGCCCCAGCAAACTTCCAGCTGATTGGCTCACTGTGGCCCCAGCAAACTTCAAGCTGATTGGCTCCTCTTCGATGATGCTCATTGGGCTGTTTCCCCGCCCTTTCAGACCACAGAGCTGTTCATTGGGGGAGTCTTTTGGCTCCGCCCATGCAACCCAGCCAATCAGCCTCAAGAGCAGGAGGAGGTGGGGGGGTTGAAGCTGGTGGTGGCAGTTGGGCTCTGAGGGAATTCCTGAAGAGCTCCTGTGGTGTTGGGTGTGTTCTAAAAATAAAGTTCATTTCTGCTTTACAAGTGGCTCCTGCTTTACCAGTGGCTCCTGAATTGTGCCCAGCCAGTCTGCAGCACTTAACAGCCTCTGCTTTTGTAGAAGAGTTGTTGAATGAACTTGCATCAAGACAAGTACCACATTAAAGTGCATTGCTTTTTACAAACTTGTAAAAGTTTTAAGTAAAATTGAGGACAATATTTTCCAAACAATTATTCTCTATCCTAATCTGAAAAGTGGAAATAGAAAATGCTTTTGATAGCATGTTGAGGAGCATTATATATAGATTTATTCATGATACACATTTGTCAAAGGCATTGTATCTGAAAGTTCCGTGATGAATTGGAGCCGTTTATCACTGGGGTCCCAAAAGCAACAGTTGCCTTTCTTTCTGGCATAAAATTAGATGCTTTACATAATTGATGATATTATAACAACTGGGAAAAATCTGAAGCAAGTTTGCTAAAAGTATGTTCATGTATCACAAATTCTAGAATACCAAGTCTGGAAGTCTTTAAATTCATCTAATTTAATCATATTATCCCTCATGTTAATTATTTCTACTAATACTCCATCTATATTCTTTCACTTCATCACCTATCGCTATTTAAAACATCCAGTAACTGGATCTTCACCTTCACTTTATTTAGTTGTGAGTAGATCTGTTATAAAGTCTTCCTATTTTTTTTAGAGATGATTTTCTTCTATATAAGCCTTCTCCTCATTAAAGTTAGATATGTTTGGCATCATTCAGAATTTGAAAAAATCCCTCTTTCTCTCAATATCCTTCAGAATATAGGAGGAAAGCTCTCATGTCCTGTAAAATACCACATTAATCTTCTTTATCACCCATACACTTTACTTGGTGCTTCCACTTTGCAAGTAGTTCATGGAACTCAAAGAGCTGTACATTATTCTACACCAACTCACAACAGTTCTACTTTTATTGACTAGAGCATATATGTCCATTAATCTAATCCAGTCTTAGGCACCATTTATCCAAATTCTGGTAATAAATACATGATCTTTTACATTTCCTCACATTAAAATATGAGATCCACTGTTTATTTCCATTGTATGGCATTAGATACTTGTTTCTTTCCCAAACACTTTTCATTTCTACCATTTTTCTATGACAGACCCTTTTATCTAATAACCAGCCTCACCTATAAGTTGAAGCTGTGATAGAATCAGCTTATTTCAAGACAGAGCACTCTCTAATACTCTGAGCTATATTTGTTCCTAACCAGGAACCCAATTAATGAAGTTTAACAATCTACTCTTCAGAAATCCAAATACCATTAATTGGATCCATGCTTAAATTTAGCTTTTTACTTGTGTTCCTCCATCCCTGCAAGTATAGGCAAAAGAAGTAATAGTAATGACACATTTATAACCAAGTCCTCAAATTTTATGTCAAGTATTTCCTAGTAACTAAATCACTTCTTTGGTCCTTCTGGGAACACCATCTGTTTCACCATAAATTCAGTGCATTGGGTGGGGAGCAATAGATATGACCCCAGAAGGGGTCTAGCACAGTTCTACCTGGCTCTGGAAAACCTGAACAAACTTTACCTGAATTTTCCAAAACATTATAGATCTTTCACCAGGGCTATGCCATTGACAAAGAAACAGATAACCATCAGGGTAGGCATTTAGTTGATTATTTAACTGTGTGAATTCTTCCCCACAGCTTTACAACTGTAAGTAAATAAGAATCTTTAAGTATACTAGATTTAGTATTCAATAGCACTTAATTGTTCTGGAAATAAAATAAACTAGAGCATTAGCAGAAATCAGATTATGGTCTAATCACATCATTGCTATTTTGAAGTCTTATTGCTTGTGAAACATACTTAGTTGTTCCATATTTTCATCTGTAAAGGGAGAAACGGTAACTCTCCATTGTGATTCTGTAGTGCAGATCAAACTAAGGCTATATAGTCAATATATAACTCACACAGCACAGTTGTGGGCACTGAGACATAAAACTTGGGGATCTTTATATAATGGCATTTAATGACTTTTTAGTTGCACGAAAAACACTGCTATGAAGAAATTTTAGAAAGCAGTAATTGAAGAATAAGAAATTAATTTTTTAGAATGGTGATTTCGCATTTCCATTTCCTTTCTTTCAGAAAATTGTGAGCATAATAAATGTGAACCTTCTCTGTGCAATTACTCCCTATAAGGACTAAATTACTGGCTATAGAACAGTTAGCTGTAATTATTAATTAGATGTACACCATCAGAGATGAGGATCACCACAGTGGGTGATAAGTTTAATCACTAGGAGTGCTAACCACTATAGCAATGCACGAACTTTGTCATGAGACTAGCAACAGACATGACTCTTGGAAGTTGAAATCCCTAGAAAATTTTATAGCATGAAAATGAAAGCACAAAGAAAAACACATTGGTGGTTATAGAAACATAAAGGAAGGTAGGCCATATTTTAAAGATATCCAAGAAATTAATAAAGTTACAGTTGTAAAATAATTGAGCATGAAGTCATATTAAAGTTTAAAATGCTATTGCAATATTTAAGGAAAAGTCTACAGAAATCAAGTGGGAACAAGAAGCAGAATAGAGCATAATTATTAGAGAATTACAATCACATTCTTATGGAGCAGGTACTGGTGTTCAAATGTGGATGTCCACTTATAAACTATAACCAAAGTTTCATCAGTGTCAATTTGCTGATAAATATATGATACCATTAATTGTTTTGTGATTTTTAATGACTTTTCCCCCCTAAATGAATTCTAAATATGCTTTATATAAAATAGAAAAATATGAATTTGCTTGATGTCTACTGATCAATTGGTGACTTGATTTTTGTCAATTTGGGGTCAGATCATCTGAATCCAAAATACAGTTTTATCTGCCTAGGTGCCTAGGTGTCTAGGTTGGTATCCCAAAAAGAAACAACTTAAGAAAAACCTGAAAAACTGTAAAATATTACTTAAATATAACACTCATCTCTGGCTTTCATGAAGACTGACATATTTTGGGACATAAAACATGTATATCAAAGATGAGCTTTATTTTGGTCTCTTCAAAGTTTCCATAAATATATTTTTACATTTTATTTATATTAGCACTATTTGAGACTCTTAATAGTAACCCATTCAGTGATAGGTTGGCACTATGACTTTGGGATTGTGGCAAGGTAGCATCATGGCAGCAGAACATGATGGAATAAAATTGTTGATCTTGTGACCAGGTAGTAAAAGAGACAAAGAGGAAGAGGCCAGGGTCTCTTCCTGTAAAATATGCATGATAAAATTATGTTATAATATTTTTTATTTTTATATATTTTATTTAGTGGGGCTAGTGATTAGACCCAGGGTCTCATGCATGGTAGGCAAGCTCTCTCCTAGTTACCACTGAGGTATATTCCCAATCCCTATAATGCTTTTTAATTTGTGTATGTATGCATATATATACATATATATGTATGCATACATGTGTGTATATATATATGCATATATATATGAGTATATTTATATTTAGCAAGGTAAAAAATTAAATCAGAAGGAAAATTGTCAATAATTTTAAAATTAAAAATAGTATATCACAGTTCATAAATATTCCAGAGAAAATATGGTAGAAACATGAAAAAAAAACATAATTAAATATTAGTCAAATTTTTATAGGTAGGAAGGATGATTTTCTGAATTCTATATTCATAGAAAATCTCTCTCTGCACCATGCAGACCTCCAAAATGTTGAAAATCTAACTCCATTAAATCCCAAACTCCAATAATACTTCAAATAACATTTAACTAAAAGAAAAATGGAATAGTAAAATATGCTATTAATATTTTGTTAAACATAGAAATATATTTCAACTGTAACTCATTCATGCAAATTGAAAATAATTGTGCAAAAATTTAATAACTAGATAATTAACAACATAGAAAATTCCACTGGTCTACAGAAAGAATAATGGCGTAGGGCCAAAAGTGTCATACCTTTCTTCATCTATCATACGAATTATGGTCCACATTCCTGACAAAGACAAGTCAGTATGAAAAAAGTATGTAAAATAAGGTGAGAGGAGTACCTTCAGTATTGAAGAGCTAGAGAGCCAAGGAAATCTATTTTGATGCTTAGGTTTGGTGAAGAAGAGACACCCATGTAGAAATATAATTGGATAAAAGGGTGTGATCTAATGGGAAACCTAGCAAGGGCTGTCTATTCAGATTTTTCTTCATCTCTTGTGTAGCATGGCCTTTCACCCAAGTATGGGGTAAGAACTTTTAGAATAAGGGTCTTCAAGAGGGAAAAGAGGAGAACAACTGCATTGGTTTGGATGCTAAATGTCTCCCATAGTGCCATTTGTGACAGGCTTGCTCCCCACAGTGGCACTAAGAGGTAGAACCTAGTGGAAAGTTTTTAATTCATTGTGTATATACCCTGAAAGGGGATTATAAGACCCTGGCCTCTTCCTCTTTGTCTCTTTTACTACCTGGTCACAAGATCAACAATTTTATTCCATCATGTTCTGCTGCCATGATGCTACCTTACCACAATCCCAAAGTCATAGTGCCAACCTATCACCGAATGGAAACCTCCAACATTGTTAGCCAAGAAACCCCCTTTTTCCCCCTGTAAGCTGATTATCTCAGGTATTTTGTTACAGTGATAAAACAAAAAAAAAATTTTTAAGTGATCGCTCTAGGCTGGCTAGCTTCCTTTGAAGAAAACGGTTCTCATTTCTATAACCCCGGTTCTGCTTGGGAAAGAGGAATTCTGTTTTCTGACTCACTTTGGGAGAAAAGAAAGGGTAGGAGAGGAAGATGGGAGAAGTTTACCAAGACCTTGTTTCTGACTCCCTTTCAACTGCCTCCAGTTCAAGGTATTCAACAGGCCAATGTGCCATTCTTTGAAATATTGTGTTCTGAGACCCAATATCGGTTAATAAAACTAATTCCAAAAATTAAGTAGAAATGAAAATATCTTTTCTATTTATCAAAATAACAAATCAAAGTCTTTAAGTTTTTGCTATTCATGACTAAATTGTTGCATTTTTTCATGAAGATATTGGAAATAAGAGAACAGTCGAAATACTTCAGATTCCACTACCTGCTTTGAAGACTTCTCAGTTTTATAATAGACTATTTATAAATAATTATATGTGTGGGCTGGGGATGTGGCTCAAGCGGTAGCGTGCTCCCCTGGCATGTGTGCAGCCCGGGTTCGATCCTCAGCACCACATACAAACAAAGATGTTGTGTCTGCCGAAAACTAAAAAACAAATATTAAAAAATTCTCTCTCTCTCTCTCTCTCTCTCTCTCTCTCTTTAAAAAAATAATTATATGTGTTTTGAATCACTCACATTTAGTTAGTCTTCAAATCTGGAACAATATTCTTGGTGCAAATTATTAACTGAAAGTCACTGAGAAATACAAGAAGATTATTAAAAGGAAAATGCCACTCACCAAATGAATCTTTTGATTTAATATGAAGGCTTATCTGTTTAGATTTCACATTTCTGTATTCAGAATTTTCCTTCACATAACCTCTGGGCATGTAATAATGCCACTGAAGTCATTACCTTAGAAATTTTCTAAAAAAGTGTCTCTACTCAACAATATTTATAAGGCCTGAAATTGCTTAATTGGCCTAAAGGATATGAAAGTATGGCTGATACTAGTTTATTGAAATTAACTCGAATTGTACAATTTTTATAAAGATAGCTAAAAGCAAATTACTTAATGATATCAATGTTTCCATATTACAATTGTCCAATTTATATCTATTACCTTTCAGACTACAAAATTATTCCTTGACAATTTCTGTTTTTCAAATAGAAGGAGTAGGAAATTTTCCTATTATATTCAGAAATTGTCAAACAATTTAAAATGATGCAACATTTTGGGTATTGAAGTCTAAATATTCAATAGATTATAAGTTTGCTGTGGGCAGGTTTTTACAACATTTTTCTTACCTATCAGATTTGATAGGATACTTTACATAAGCAGGGAGTTTAATGTTAAAAAAGAGATATATCTTTAAAAACAACTTGTTTTCAGCATTGCTTCCCCTACCTTGAAATATATTTTGATGGAAAAAAATACATTATTTTGTTGTTTAAGGAAATAAAATAACCATAAGCCTAAGGCTTCCTTGGGGTTTAGTATAATAATTACTTGTTTAGGTAATTCTCATGAAATTCTCTCATTGTGCTACGTGTTGAGAAAATATTTTACATGAGTGTTTAGGCATCTTTTAGATGATATTTGCTATACTGAGAAGGAGATTTGTTACTTTATACATAAAGTTAAAATATTTTATTTTTATAGGTAATTTTAATTCAGATTTTTGGATACAAATGTTTTTGACTTTGCAAAGTACATATTGATATTTCCATCAAACTGCATATTTGTTCAAGATTTGGACACATAGCTTATGAAACAAATACACAAGGGCACTTAAGATATGACTTTTCGAAAACCCCTAAAAGTTATTTATAAATATTTTATGGAGCTTTAAAAATAATTAGTATTAAATAGAACAAATATGAAAGCAGAAATATAGCATTTCAACATAAGTCATTCATATAAATAGCATTTAATTACTATGAAGTGGATTTAATTTTGTTTTTTATATTCATGACTATAATAGCATTTTCCCTTTGGATAGGAGAAATGCTTCCCTCCAAATTTGCTTTTATTCTCCAGTCTGGTGAGTATCTCACTAGAATAATTAGGAATAAACTGTACAAACTCTAAGCTCTTGTCACTCAGCTACCTAATATACAATAGCAATGCTTTGTTAATATAAAAGGAGAATAGTGGTATTATTGAAATCACATAAATATAGTATTTTGTTATTCTTTGTCTTCGGAAAAAGGTCTACTTTTAGCTATTTAACTATTAAACACGAGAGAGCTTTACTAACACTTGCAATTTTTCCTACCACTGACTTTCATTTGTACTCATGGTGCCCAGATTTGTGTATTTAATGTGATTTTTCAAGAAAAAGGATTAGAGTTACTTGTAGGGCAGTTAATTTGATGGTTTGAGACCATAAAAAAAGATAATAAGATGGCTTAGGAATGTCATTTTGTTTCCATAAAGCAAGATTGCTTTCAAAAATATCTGGTGTAGTGTTGAAAGATTAAGGGAACGAGATTGCTTTTAAGCAAGTTGTGTCATTACACATTTTGGAAAACCAAAGCAGGTTACGATCAGTTATGACTTCAAAATGTTGAGTTGTGAGCATAACAGGGTAAAACAATAGGGTATGTTTAATCACTGACTATCTCAGTAAGTAGATGGCTATTGTCAGGATTTGGATCTGGAATGTCCACCAAAGTCTCATGTGTTGAAGACTCAGTCCCCAGTGCAGCAATGTTCAGAAGTGGGGCTTTAAGGAAATGACTGGATCCTAAGAGTTCTAATCTTATTAGTGGATTATTTCATTTTATGGATAAATAATTTGAATGGACTATTGGAAGGTGATTAAAACTTTAGGAAATGGGACCTAGTTTGAGGAAATACCTCACTGGGGGAATGCACTAAAACCATATTTCCTGTACTCAATCCCTTTATCTCCCCCCATCCCAACTACTAGTTATTTCCCACTCCCATGTTCGTTCCCTTTGCTTTCCTCTGCTATGCCTTCCCTCCGTGATGATGCACTGCCTCATCTCAGGCCCAAAGCAATGGAACTTGCTAAGAATGGAGTGAGACCTCTGAAACTATGAGTCAAAATAAACCTTTCTTCCTTGAAGTCGTTTATAGCAACAAAAACCTGATTAATGTAGCTATTTTTGTCTTTTTAAATTGTTTATCTAATTTTAAAGAGTAGACATGTATCAGTTTCTGTCAGTTTAATAGAAGAGAGTAAAAAGTAGAAGCATCTAAAATAAACTAAAATAGTCCAGAAAAACCAGTGGTCCTATACTCAAAAGAGAAAGAAATTATAACAATGGAGATTATACAAGTAAGTAGCCATAGGGAAGGATGATTCAATTGTGTGCCAAAATAAAATAGTTTGTAGATCAGTCCTTCATCTTCTGGGAGATGATCATTTTGGGGGGCAGGTAGTTGCTAATGTGTAGTCCCAGCAAAAAGCATTAGCATCATAGGGGGACTTGTGGGATCAAATTCTCTGACCCCACTCTGAATTTCCTGAATCACATGGGGCTTAGGCTCATGCATTTGTATCTTAACAATTGGTACATGAAGAAGCATGATTGCCTTCTCAAGCACCTTTGCATATCATAGATCTTAAAAAAACTATAAAACCCATGTTTTTCATGTTTCAGATAACACAAACCTAAGGATATGGCTAAAAGAACCTTGCTTCTAGCTGTACTATCAATTAACCAGAAAACATTATACCAAAAAAATGGTTGAAAGGTTAAAAATTTTAAGTTCAGTCTCATTTGATGTCTGTTGAAATGGAAAATACATGAAAGAGAAAGGGAGAAACAGGCCACACAGCAGCCTCTCAATGCTGCATCCCTTGGGGAAAGACACTGTGGTGGACCAAAGGGAGATCAGGCAAAGGAGACAAATTCATTTTGAAGAAACTCATAAGATACATGTAAAAATAAAGCAAAATGATAATATAAAAAAAGACTTATAGTTCTACATATCAAAACACTCAAATTTTCAAATTCTCTCTCCCAACCTTAAGAGTCTAAAATGGAATCCAATTTGTAGTTAGAATATTGTTTGGTGGTCATAAAATTAGGCCCAAAGAGGCCTAACTTCATAACTGTGATACACTAATGCAATTGTCATTACTATATAAGGGTTCCTATCACACATCTTCTACGTTAGAAGAAGTTTGACAACCTGAAAAATTATTTCTTCTTGGCTCACTGTCTCCATAAAGAACATTTTTTTTCTGCCTACATACATTTTACACAAACAAGTTCTATAAATAAGATTGTTTCCATTTACAGTATTTTTCATTAATTACTTTCCAGGCAAATCTTTCCAATTTCCATCAATAGTCAAATAGGATATGACTCAAACTAATTAATTTTGGAGGGTTAAAGGCCATAAGTTTGGATCCAAAATGGCTTACAGAATGATTATCTTAACCCAATTGTTGGTAGCTGTTTTTTAGTAGGATAATCATATTTGTACATCAGATTTTATAGAAATTCTCAAATATGGAACTTATGGTCTGAGTTTTTAAGCCTAGAATAATATATCTGACATTAAAATTTATCAAGAGAAAATAGGTTATTTTTTTCCCTTTAAAAGAAGCATGCCACTCTGCAGTGGGTTCTTCAAAGTGCAGGGTTTCTCAGAACACATGGATTAAATTAGATATTGTTAAAGAATATCTCTACTAGGTGTCAAAAATATATGTTGTAGAAAGATAGCCTTTTAACAAATGGTACTGGGAAAACTGAATATGCACATGTGAAAGAATGAAATTAGATCCCTCTTACCCGGAACAAAAATCAAATCAAAATGGATCAAAGACCTAGGAAGTAGGCCAGAAAGTAGGCCAGAAACTTTGCAACTGCTAGAAGAAAACATGAGGTCATCACTCCAGCATATTGGTGCAGGCACTGACTTCTTTAACACAACCCCTGAAGTAGAAGAAATAAAACCAATAATCAATAATTTGATGGGATACCATAAAATTAAAAGCTTCTTTACAGCAAAGGAAATGATTAAAAGTGTGAAGATAGAGCCTTCAGAATGGGAGAAAATCTTTGCTAGCTACTCCTTTGATATGGGATTTATATCTAGAATACATAAAGAACTAAAAAAAACCCTCAACACCTAAAAAAAGACAACCCATTCATTAAATGAACTAAAGAGATATTTCTCAAAAAAAGGTACACAAAAGAACAACAAATGTATGAAAATATATGTATAAAAAATGTTCCATATCTCTAGCATTCAGGGAAATGCAAACCAAAACTACACTAAGATTTCATCTCCCTCTAATCAGAACGGCAATTATCAAGAAAACAAATCATAACAAATGGTAATAAGGATGGCGGTGGGGGGGGGGAGCAGTGCACTGATACATTGTTTGTGGGTCTGAAAATCAGTGTAACCACTCCAGAAAGCAGTACAGTCTGGAGATTCCTCAAATAACTAGGAATGGAACCACAATATGACCTTGCCATCCCACTCTTGATATTTATCCAAAAGAACTAAAATCAGCATATTATAGTGAAACAGCTACTTCAATGTTTATAGCAGCACAACTCACAATAGCCAAATTGTAGAATGAGCCCAGATGTCCATTAATAAATGAATTAATCAAGAACAGGTGATATATATACATATATATGTATATATATATATTTATATACATAAATATATATATATGTATATATGCATTTGCCAGTAAATGGATGCAAATGGTTAAAGTCATGCTAAGTGAAATAAGCCAAACTCTGAAAATCAAGGGTTGAATTTTCTCTCACATGAAAGCTAGAGCAAAATAAGGGAAAGAAGGTTGGGGTATAACATAAACGTATAAGGAAAATCAGAAAGTTAAAGAAGAACAAGAAGGAAGGATGGGAAAGGAGAGGAAATATGAAATGAATTTAACAAAATCATGATTTATGCATATATAAATGTACCAAAGAAAATTTCACCTTTATGTATATTTAGAGAGTACCAATAAAAAATAAATAAATGAACGAAAGAAAGGCATATAAGTAGAGTAGTGGAAGGAGACTAGTAGAAGGGAGGAGAGGAGGGAAATGGGGAAGTGATGGGAATGAAAATCAAATTGCTTACATGTATGATTTTATCAAAATGAAACCAAATATTATTTATAACCATAATGCTCTAATTAAAATGAATTTTAAAAAAAGAATATGTTTACTGAGCTAGCCACTTGATAGCCAGAAAGAATTCAATATAAAAGGGTATCAACTGTTCTTCATCTCAAGCTAATTATAACATAGAAGAAACTGACAATCTACTAGATTACGGAAGCCTGTCATTTTCTTTTTCTGTTCTGGGTGGGAAGGTGGAAGTAGGTGTTGCTGGGGATAAAACCTGGGGCTTTGTACATATTAGGCAAGCACTGTAGCATTAAACTTCACCCCATCTCTGAATATCTTTTTATTATTATTTTTATTATTTTTAGTTGTTGATGGACCTTTATTTTATTTATTTTTATGTAGTGCTGAGGATCGAGCTCAGTGTCTCACACATGCTAGGCAAATGCTCAACCACTGGGCTACAACCCTAGCCCTGAATATCTTTTTCAATTAAAGTGATATAATTATTAAAAATTATAAAAAGTACAATGAAAAAGTAAGAAAAGATAAAGTAAAATTTAATAATATATCCCCAAATTTCACCATCCATTATCTGAATTCTCCTAAAAAAAAAAGTGAATTAAACTGCCAGGACTTTTGAACTTTAAGAAATTTCTTTTTCAACCCACTTTATTTATTTATTTATTTATTTTTTTACAAAAAAAGAGAAATCCAAGAAGTTAATTTTTAAGTTACATATTTTATCAGCTGATACTATATAATCAAGACACATCAACTCTGCGTTATCTTCTCAGAAATCACTAAGTTTGATCAGGAGAAACATCTGACAAATGCAATTTGAGGGTAATTTCACAAAATACATAGCCAGTACTTTACAGAAATGTCATGATCATAATGATCAAAAATGAAGGAAATGTCACAGATTGGAGATGAAAAAGACCTCACCACCAAAAGCAGCAAAAGATCCTGAAGTGGATTCCAGAACAGATACAGAGCATCAGTGTAAAAACTGGAGGATTCCAATTAAATTATATAGTTAACAGCATTACACCCATATTAATTTCTTGTGTTGCCAACTGTACCATGGTTATATAAGATATTAATATTAAAATAAGAGAGAATGAAGACAATATGAAAACCCTGCTATTGTTACTTCTCTAGGTCTAAAATTACAGCAAACTAAAAATTGGAATTTTTTTTTACTTATACAAAATTCTGAAAACACCCAGCCCAGAAGCACACAAAAGTTAGAATTGCTAAACTTTTATTTCTTGCTAGATTCTTATAGTTATTATTTTCCCCAAGTTTTGTAATATATACCAACATACAGAGTCCTAATTTTAAATGACTTTGATGATCTTTAACAGTTCTTAATTCACCATTTCTTTTTACAATATTTATTTTCATTTTATTTATTTATCTATTTATTTATCTGTTGTTGGATGAATGTTCTTGCCAGATATATATATAAAGTGTATATTATATATATATTATGTATATTACATATATATTTTTTTTTCAAGAAATGCTTACAAGTTCCATGTCCTCAAGTCTTAGTACATTTAAGGAGACTCGTTTTTGCTGTAACAGACTTGCTGCTTTTTTCTCAGAGTTGCTGGCGCTGATCTAGTATTCTCTGGTGTGGAAGACCATGCCAGTCCTTGCCACTGCATCTCCAATCATCACTCGTGGGGATGGATTTTATTCTCAAGTTTTTCTGCTACTGATGTGGTGTTGTTTTCTTCAACAAGGCCAAGCATGTGGACTACTTATTTGGGGATGATTTACATTGTTTGGGTAGACATGATGTACATGGATGGTAGTTTTCTTCCTCTAAACACTTTGCAGATATTACTTTATTATTTTCTGGCAAGCACATGGAAAAGCCTGAAAACAGCCTGTTTTGTCTTGTTTTCTTTGTAAGTAATTTCTTTTTCTGTTTATTTGAGGACTTCTTTTATTGTTGAAATTCAGTAATTAACAAGGCTGTATTTTGGTATATCTGTGTGCCAATATGGAATTTGCTCACAGATAGTAATTAATTCTTATGAATTATTCTGCTTTAATATCATCATCCTTAATTCCCTCTGTCATTTACCTAAAATCTGTTTTTCTTCACCTCTAGAGTTAAGTAGCCAAAGTTTTTGTCTTTCATTTTTATACCAGTAGTGTGTGCGTGTGTGTGTGTGTGTGTGTGTGTGTGTGTGTGTGTGTGTGTGTGAGAGAGAGAGAGAGAGAGAGAGAGACAGACAGACAGACAGACAGACAGACTAGGAAAAGAAGAGCAGCTTGACTGGATCATGTGAAGTTTTGTTTGAGAGGGTAGAGAAATGACCTGCGTGTTGCTAATTTTTTCTGATTTTTAGAAATATTCCTTACAAGTACTGAGGCTCTTTAATTAAGAATACTGTTTAACCCTAAGGCTAGTTCTAGGAACTGGGGCTTTCCATTGATTTATATGGAGCTCTGGAAGATCAGATAGTTATGTGTCTTCTCCACTTAAAGAGAACTGTAGTGGTTGGAAGTTACTTCTGTTCCTAGGAATTTTCACTTATTTTTCCTTGGCTACCTTGGCTCTCTGTTCATTTCTACATCTCCAAATGGTAGATTAGTGTTGATAAGTCCTAATACTTTTTTAAATCAGTGCATACTGATGATACAGAGTGGAAGGTTTCACTGTATCATATTTATAAGTGCTTCTAGGTTTTGATCAACTCATTCCCCACTATCTCTGATAACCTTCCCCACTACCATCCCCTCATCCTCTTCTTCTATATAGTCTCACTGTATATTCATGACATCCCCCACCCCTCCTCTAGCTTCCACATATGACAGAAAACATGCAACAAATGCAATACTTTGATTGTTGATTCTTGTTTATTTTCCCTAAATAAGCTATTTCTCCTGTTCCATTTTTATGCAAATGACAACATCTCATTTTTCTATATGGCTGAGTACAACTTCAGTATATACATACCACATTTCATTATGTATTCATCTATCAAGGGGTACCCAGACTGATTCCATAATTTGACTATTGAGAACTGTGCTGTGATGAACATGTGTACTCATGTCACAGAACTATGCTAACTTTAATTCTTTGGAGTAAATACCAAAGCACAGGTTATCTGGATCATATAAGTAGTTCAATTTTTAACATTTTGAGAAATTTCCAAATTCATTTCCTATAAGAGGAACTTATATAAGAGTTCCTTTCTCCTAACTTCCTCACCAATATTTGTTATTATTTATATTCTTGATGCTTGTCATTTTAACTGGGGTAAGTTAAATCTCAGTATAGTTTTGATGTTCATTTCCCTGATTGCTTAGGATATTGAACATTTTTTTTCACATTTTAACTGGCAATTTGCTCTTCTTCTTTTGATATATCTCTTTAGTTTATTTGCCCATTTATTCGTTGGGTTACTGTTTATTATAATAAGTTTTTTGTGTTTTTTATTCTGAATATAATCCTCTGCTGGAAGAGTACCTGCCAAAGATTTCATCCCATTCTATATGTTATTTAATCACACTATTATTTCCTCTGCCATGTAGAAGAGTTTTAATTTTATATTATCCCGTTTATTGGTTCTTGTTATTACTTCTTGTGTGTAGGAGTCCTATTTAGGAATCCACTGTCTACCCCTCTGTGTTGAAGCATTTCTCCTAAGTTCTCTTCTAGCAGTTGCAAAGTTTCTGGTCTTATACCTGGGTCTTTTGTCCATGGTGAGTTGACTTTTGTACAGCATGAAGAACAGGGATCAAGTTTCATTCTTCTACATATTGATATCCATTTTCCCCAGCAATATTTATTAAAGAGGCTGTCTTTTCTGCATTGTATATTTTTGCCACCTTGTCAAGAATGAGGTGACTACAGGTGTATGGGCTTGTCTCATTGTCTTCTATCCTATTCCATTGACGTGTCTGTGTATTTTGATGCCAGGACCATGCTGTTTTCATTACTAGGGCTCAGTAGTATAATTTGAAATCAGGTATTGTGAAGCCTTCAGCATTTCTCTCTTTGATAGTAATAGTAATTCTTTACTATGACTATTCTGGGTCTTTTGTCCTTCCTTATGAATTTTAGGATCTTTTTTCCTACTTCTGTGAAAATTTTCATTGATATTTTGATGAGGACTGCATTGAATCTGTAGATTACTTTTAGTAAAATGGTCATTTTTAACAAATATTATTTCTGCCTCCCCATGAACATGGATGGTCTTTCCATCTTCTACTGTGTTTTTCAATTTCTTTATTCAGAATTCTACAACTGTCCTCGTAGAAGTCTTTTGCCTTGTTGGTTATGCTTAGTCCTAGGTTTTGTTTTGTTTTGTGTTTTCTTTCTTTCTAAGCTATAACAATGAAATTGTTTTCCTGATTTATTTTTCAGCAGATTCATTATTGGTGTATAAAAAGTATTGGTTTTCTTTTTTTCCCCTTGTATCAGGGATTTAACCCAGGGGTGCTTAACCACTGAACCATATCATAAGCTTTGTGTTTATATATTTTATTTTGATACAGGATCTTGCTAAGTTTCTTGGGCCTTGCTAAGTTGTTGAAGCTGGCTTTGAACTCACAATCCTCACACCTCACTCTCCCAAGATGCGGAGATTACAGATATGTGCTACCACACCCAGCTGTATATTGCTTTCTGTACAGCTATTTCATTGTATTTGTTTATAAGGTCTAGAAATCTTCTGATGGAAGTTTTAGGGTCCTCTAGAAATAGGATTATGTTACTGGCAAATACAGATAATTTGACTTCTTTTCTGCTTGTATTTATTTAGTTTATTTCTCTTGTCTAATTAGTATGATTAAAATTTCAAGTACAGTTTTGAGTAGGAATGGTGAGATTGGATGTTATTCTCGTGTTGCTTACTGAAGCATAAATGCTTTCAGTTCTTCTACATTCAATATGATGTTGTTTTGGGTTTGTTGTATGTAGCCTTAATTTTGTTAAGTTTCTTCTACCCCTAGCTCCTTCAGGGTTTTTAATCATGATGTAGTGTGGAATTTTGTCAAAGGCTTGTTCTGTGTTTATTGAAATGATCATGTGGTTCTATTTATGTACTGCACTGCATTTATTTGCACATATTGAATCAATCTTGCATCTATGAAATGAAACCAACTTGATCATTATGTACAATTCTTATTGTTGTGATAATGAATTCAGTTTGCAAGTATTTTATTAAGGATTTCTACATCTATATTTGTTGAGGTATTCATGTGTAAGACAATGAAAGAAAGTTTAGAGGTGAAATGACTGTGTTATGAAAGCTTTAATCTAACCAGTGCATTAATCTGCTGATAGGGATTAACTGGGTGGTAACTATAGGCAGGTAAGTGTGAGTGGAGAAAGTGAAACTGTAGGGCCCTTGGGGGTTTATATTTTGTCCATTGTGAGAGGAACTCTCTCTCTGCTTCCTGGTGCCATGTCCCCAGCTGCTTTCTTTTACCACATCCTTCCACCATGATGTTCTGCCTCATCTTAGGCACAGCAATGAAGCCAGGGGTCTGTGGGCTGAGACCTCAGAAACCATGAACCTCTAAGTAACCTTCTCATCCTCTTGTTTTTATCAGATTCTCTAGTCACAGCAATGATAAAGCTGATTTTAAAAAGTATATTAGTCTATAACCTTCTTTCTTTGATATATCTTTATACAGTTTTGGTATCAGGGTAATACTAGTTACATAGACTGAGTTTGTAAATATCTCCTTCCTTTCTTTTTCATGGAAGAGCATTGATGTCAGTACTCCTTTAAAGACCTGGTCAAATTCAGCTGTTTATCCATCCAGGCCTAGGCTTTTCTTTGTTGAAAGGACTTTGTTTCTGTTTCAATCTCATTGTTTATTATTTGTTTATTCATATTTTCTGTTTCCTCAGTTTTGGTTGGTCAAATGTATCTAAAAAAATTGTCTATTTCTTAGAGATAGTTCAATATATTGGAATATAAGTTTTCAAAATAGAATCTAATGATTCTCTGACTTTCAGTGGTATCTTTCATAATATCCTCCATTTTTAACTCTAATTTTATTAACTTGGGTCTTCTTTCTCTTTCTGTGGTTAGTTTGGATAAGGGTTTATCAATTTTATCTATTAAAAGAATAAACTCTTTGTTTTATTGATCCTGAGTATTGCAATTTAACTCTATTTCATTAATGTCAGCTCTGATCCTTATTTCTTTTCTTCCACTGATTTGGGGAGTGTTGTTTTATGACTTTGAGATGTATCATTAGGTTATTTGAGTTCTCTCTTTTTTTGTTTTTGTTTTTGTTTTTTATCAGAGGCACTCCTAGTTTTATATTTTCCCCTTAGTACCACCTTTATCATATCCCACAGATTATGATATATTGAATTTCCATTTTTGTTTGATTATAAGAATTTTTATCATTTTCCTCAATATCTTCAATGACCCACTATTATCATACAAAAGAATATGGTTTAATTTCCATGTATTTGTATAGTTTCTGCAGTTTTTCTTCCTGTTCATTGCTAATTTTATTATATTATGGTCTGAAAAGATGCAAGAGATCTTTTCATTTTTCTCTATATGCCAAGATTTGCTTTGTGTCCTAATAATCAGTTTTGGAGAACTTCCCATAAGTGGCTGAAATTCAGAACGTGTATTCAGCTGGAGTTGAATAAAATATTCAGCATATGTCTGCTAAGTTCATTTGATCTCTATTAGATTAAATCTATTGTGTCTTTGTTGATTTTCTGTCTTGGTGATCTATCTCTTGGTGAGAGAGATATAATGAAGTCCTCCACTATTTCTGTTTTGTAGCCTATCTGTCTCATTTTATCAAGTAATATTTGCTTTATGAAATTATCTGCATCATGGTTCAGAGCATAAATATTTTAAAACATTATGTCCTCTTGTTAGATTTTTCCTTTACCAAGATGTAATGACCTTCTTTGTTTCTTATTGCTCATTTTGGCTTGAAGTCAGTTTTTTGGGGGTATGTGAATATATAATCCTGCTTGCTTTTGGATTTCGTTTGCATAGAATATTATTTTCCAATCTTTCACTTTCAATCTGTGAATGTCTTTGTCTGTGATGAGCTTTCCTTGGAGGCAACATACAATTAGGTCTTGTGTTTTAATTCAACCCACCAGTCCATGTCTTTTAATTGGAGAACTAAGACCATTTACATTCACCACTAGTATAGAAATCATGGCATTTGCAGGTAAATGGATGGCATTGAAGAAGACAATGCTAAGTAAAGTTAGCCAATCCCCCAAAACAAATACTGAATGTTTTCTCTGATACAAGGAGACTGATTCATAGTGTGGTAGGGAGGGGGAGCATGGGAGGAATAGATGAACTCTATATAAAAAAGAGGGGTGGGAGGGAAAAGGAGAGGGCAGGGGATTAGCAAGGATGGTGGAATGTGATACACATCTTTATCCAAAGTACATGTATGAAGACATGAATTGGTGTCAACATACTTTATTTTTTAAAAATTTTTTAAATAACTTTTTATTTTTATTTATTTTTATGTGGTGCTGAGGATAGAACCCAGGGCCTTGCACATGTGAGGCTAGTGCTCTACCACTGAGCCACAACCCCAGCCCAAAATACTTTATATACAATCAGAGATATGAAAAAATGTGCTGTATGTGTGTAATAAGAATTGTAATGCATTCCACTGTCATTTATTTTTAAAAAGTCAATAAAAATACTGATAAAACTCAATAGAGAAATGTAGAAATGGAAAAAATGTTATAATTCTTTGCAAGAATTGAAGGTTCACAATCAACATAGCAATGTTACTGGTCTGCAGGATTTGACTTAAGTCAAGTGCAAAGTAAGAGCAGTAGACAGGTGTTAAGGTGGACACTCTGGGCATCTGGACAGGAGCACACATGAAAGCACAGGCTTCAGGATCCAATGCATCGTCTTGCTTATAGCTGCTGTCATGTTCTAAGTGTCTGCCTGTGGCCGTGGGTTGGTAATGATGACTTATTATTAAAAGTAAAATAAATACTGATACATTTTTACACACACAAAGAAAGCTATGTATTACTATGTCATTTTACTTCAATGTTTGTTAGAATTATTGATAATTTTAATTTGTTTATTCTTTTAATGATATTTATTCTTCCCATACTCTCGGTAATTTTAATTTTTCTCTTTTGTTTGTATTGTTCCTTTAAGTATCTTCTGCTACATTGGCTTAGTTGTGATGAATTCATTTAGTTCATGCTTATCTTGGAAGGTTTTTATTTTTTCCTTGATTCTAATAGATATTTTTGCCATATGTAGCAGTCTAGGTGGTGGATATTATCGTTCAGTTCTTAGAATATATTTTCCTATGCCCTCCTGGCCTTTACGTTTTCTGCTAAAGACTATGATGTTATTCTGAAGGATTTGGCGTTATAAATGTCTCAGTTGCTTCTCTCTTGATGTTTCTACAACTCTTTCTTTATTATTAATTTTTGGCATTTTACCTATAAATGTCCTGGAGCAATTCTTTCCTTTCCTTGTCCTTAGAGTTATAATGCCTCCAGTACCAACATATCCATATCTTTCCCATGATTAGGGACATTTTCTGCTATTATTTCAGTGAGCAAGATTGGTCTGTATCTATTCTCCTTCCTCAAGACTTAGGAGTTTGAATTTTGTCCTTTTAGTGTTGTCCCAGAGATCTTGCATATTTTCATATGTTCATAGTTTCATTTCTTTCTTCTTTTTCTTTCCTTTATTACTCTGTTTTTTCTACTACATCTATCTTGTCTTTTAGGTCTGCTATTCTTTTATTCTGCTTAATCTAACCTATTAGTGAGATATTAGACTGAATTTTTATTTGATTTGTTGAATTTTTTATTTCTTTTATTTTTGTTTGTTTTTTTCTATGAAAGTAGAAAAATTAAGTAGAAAAATCAGATAGTAATAAAGAAAAAAGGAAGAAAAAATGAAACTATGAACATATGAAAATATGCAAGATCTCTGGGAAAATAAGTAAAAAAAAAGAAAAAATTCTTTTTCAGAATTTCTATCCCTTTATTAAAATGCTCTTTCATATCCAGCACTTTTCCCATAGTTAATTCCTTAAATCTTCTTTTAATTCATTGATAATTTATCCATCAACTTTTTGAATTATTCGGTATTTTCTCCACTTTCCTACCTCTGGGTTAAGTTACTGAAGAGTTACTAACTTTGGAGATGTCTTATTACCTTGTTTTCTTATGATCCCTGTGTTTCTATGGTGAATTTGTGCATTTGCTTATGTGTGGGTCCTTTTAGTGATCTTAGATATGTGCCCCAGGATGGGGGTATATTTCATCATCAAAGCGCACACTCAACATGTTCAATGTAATAATTAATCCCCAGCACCATTTTGAAAGGAGACAATCATCACCAGTAACCATGATCATCATGTACAATTCTAATACTTTATAATTCAACTTTCCTGGTCATATAGGGTAGGATTGAGAAAAACACTGAACACCTAAAGTATGACAACAGAATCTTTCTATTTAGCTACCTTCTGAACAAGTTTACATAAGGAGGCATATGCATTGTATTCATCAGTGGTTGCTAATGAAGTGTTTTGCCATATATTGCCATTTTCTATTAAATTTTATTTGGATAAAAGGAAGAAATGCTGTCTGATCCATCTTAATCTGTAATATCCCAAGTAACTCTCTGATGTCTTCTTTTCCCTCAGTTTTATCAATTAAGGTGTTATACTATGTTGACACATGTTGATCAAAATTATGTATTCAGTCATAAATTACAATTGATTTTTATGAAAACATGTTCATTATTAATAATACTGTTTCCAGTTCTGCTTATTGTTGAATTTTCCAAACTACTAAAATATGGAGATGATTAAGGAAATATAAAATTTTCCTTAATGGTGAATAATAAAACCTGACAGAACCATAACTGAAACAGTGGTATTTGAAAGGAAAAAGAAGCCACTTCAGAGTGTAAGGTTGTGGATGGTCAGGTAAGAAGTTGGATAACATCCAATGTGAACAAGGAAATAATGTAGAAAGTTCATATCTTCCTAAGAGCAGGAAGAAGTAGTCTATGCTCAATCTCTAAGTTCCTCTATCTAGAATTAAATGCTTATGATGGAGAAAACAGGATGTGACAAGGTCAAAAGTTGATCTTGGACAATTTATGGAGGATCTTGAATGTTACTCTAAGGAGCATCATTTTATTCCATAAATAGCAGAAAGTGACAGAGTGTGCTGGAATTTAACATGATATAAGCAGTGTTTAACGTTAACAAAATTAGTCAGGCATGGACTAATTTTCAGAGAGACAAACAGAAAAGTAAGGCATTTGAATCATGATGCATGAATGAGATTAAGAAATCTTAAATAGCAGCTAGATCAGGAGTCAAATGACAAATATTTTTCAGTGCCATCAGGTGTTGGAAATTCAGAAGAGAACATTAGGGTTCCCAGTTCTGCTCTAGAAGCATTCACAATCCATTCTTAAAAAAACACCTGAGTGATGGGTGCTAATAAGATATGAGATGAAAAGTCTACTGGGAAATTATCCTAATTTCAGAAGATCAGGAAAATGTCCTTAAAAAGTGAATTTGAAAGGTAAGCCAGGAAGACAGGTTATTAATCAACTATGTAAAGGACAAGGGAAGGGACAGTTTGAACACTATTCTAGGCAGAAAGAATAAAACATGTAAAAGATACTGAGGTTCAAGACAAATATTAAGATAAGTTTCCTGGAATCTTCTATCATATCCAAAAGTCTTATAAGTAAATTGATTAAAAAGACTTAATTATTACTAAGCTTAAAAATACAGGGCAGAATCATATTGCTAAGCATATTTTGCCTCTGAAAATTATATAAAGAATTTTATAGTTGTTGAACTCAAGATAAATATTTATGAAAATGGGGCTTGTAAAAGCTCTTCAAAGTCCACTAAGTTCAGTGACACATGGTATGACATCAGAGTAAGAACCTTAATACAGAAATCATGGACAGGCAGAAAAATACATGATTTGGAAATGAATTCTACATCATGGCATTATGACAGAAACTCAGCTAATAGCTATAACAAAGATCAGATTAGTATGAGAGAGGGCCATTTAGCTAAGAACGGGGAGAGAGAGAGGAAGGGGGAAAGTAAACATTTTAATCAAATTCAATACCTTGTTATTGATTTCTTTTTGCCAGACTTACCTTGTAGAATACTTATAATGCTTTTGACATTGAGATATTTGGCCAAAGCTATTGGATTAGTCAGCGTAAAAGCTCAGCTACTGGTGTAATCTCTTGTATTTCATTTAAATGTGATTTATTCCTTTCTCCACAAGAAGGCTCTTTTTATTGATAAAATAAATGAAATTGAAAATCTCAAAGGGAATTTGATGTCCATTTACACAAAATAGGTTTGCCAAGTCTAAGTAGCAGAGAAGAAAAGGATTCAACTATGTAAAGACTATAGCCTTCATCTCCGTTTCCTTTTTTTCTTTTTCTTTCTTCTTTTTATTGTTAAGTCAATAATAGTCAGATTTTATTTCCTTTATGTGTTATCAAATTAGTTATTCTCTAAGTTTTAAATTACAGGTTTTGTTATTCAAAAAATTAATGTTATTTACTGCCATTAAGGCTGCACCTGTTAGTAGATGTAAACTCTTACAAAATGTCAAATCTGCAAAGCATTTCACAGTAAACTCTACTAGGGAAATTGATATTTTCTTATTCGTTTCATAAAAGTTAGGACAATTGTCAAAAACATCTTGGCAAGCCTTAAAGCTGTCATATTTAATATGCTCAGCAAGATCAGGTTAAAATATCACAGCTTTCCAAATTTTTGGAAACAGTGTCCTGGTTAATATTTAGTATAACTACAGTAGATCATAGTGAGTTTTATTTCAACCAACCAAAGAATCAAATACAAGAGAAAAATGAATTTATAGTCTTAAAATTAGAAAAATTCCTAATGAATACTTGTCAGACCATTTTTTATTTAGTGTCAAAAATGATGGAAAGTTAATAAATAAAAGCTGAAGTTCTTAGTTCTTAGACCTTTGGCTTTAGTCTGGCTTCTATATTTAGCAGTCAGGCATAGAGACTGTTAATACTCAGAGGAACTCAATTCCTCAAAGTCCACCCTCTATTGTTTTAAGACCTAGACTAGCCAAATTAGAGGTTCAACTATCAATCAGTGTGAGAGCAAGAATTAGGATTAACCCTTTTTATTCCCTTAAATGGTTCCTCTGAAACCATTCATCATGTTCACTGAAGAAGTTTCTAGTTGACAAATGCAATAGACAACCTCATTCCATAGTGTATTTCATGCTTGGTGGTGTTGACCTTGCCATTTAGCCCTATTTCATGCAGGACTTCTCTGCTGTGTTTTTAAGAACCATTCTGTCCTGGTACATCTCCTGCTTCCTGGCACTCTTTCAAGTATATTAATCTTAACCTTATTCTTCTGCTCACTTCACATATTCTGCTTCAATGAGTGCATCTATTCCTATTCAAAGTCCCCCTCAGCAAAGGTGTGGAGATTAGGCTGTCCTGCTCTAAATTACTCCATAAAGTACAGAACAGTATATTTCAAAGTATGCCTAACCCCGAGTTAAAGGGGTGATTTGCCATTAGTTACTCTATTTTTCAGTTTAAGTGCAGAGGTGGAACACCTTGTTTGTACAAGTAAACAACCACCATCTGCCTAGTACAGCCACAATACAAAACCTGATGAATAAAATAATCATGCTAATAAAAACAACCACCTGTAAATGGAGCAAATGAATCAAAAGCAAATGGATGCATGGATGCATCAATTCATATTGGAAAAACCAGACCACCAAATGAATTCACCCCCTCATTTGAGACCCGTAAAAGGAGAAGCACCCTGAACCCCGATGCAGCAACACCTTGATCCCATCACTTACATCACCACAGTGATGAGCCTGAAATCTCTTATTCTCAGGCTTCAGCATAGCATGGTTTCTTCTGCTCCTGATGACAACACATGACCTGCTTCAAACTTACATCTCAAGTGGACACTATGAACCTGCAATCTGTCTGAACCCTGGCCTAGAATAAGTTCCTGAGGTCTCACTGTTCTGAACCCCAAACAAGTTCTTTGGCTGGCTTATAATCTTATCTGACCACATATAGTGACTCTTCCCATTCCTGTCGGCTCTCTTTCCTCTCAGTTCAGCCTCCTGAATTCCCATGGCTACCTTGACCCTCTCGTAGCCCTTGTATCACACACACTTGCACACACACACACACACTGTGTGTGTAAACTGTGACTTGAGTATCACTCTCTGATAGATTATAGTAAGCATTTGATATAGCCTTAAAGAGAGTTGAAAATAAATGTAATAGCCATCTCTATTCATCCAGTTACCTGTATGCACATGGCCCTAATGCACATTTACATCAGAACACATTGTGGACTCAGAGTGGAACTCCTGGCCTGAGGGCTAGATGTCTTTCAAGGTGTTACAAGCTCTCAATTATAATGCCTTCAGATATATTAAAATGCATTTCTAAGGTGAGCACTCCGAGCTTTACTGATATTTCTTGAGCAGTAAGAAAATTTTCTACAAACTGCAGCAACTTGCCAAGATTTCTTCTAATTTAATCAGGCCATCAATCAGCAAGGTTAGGTCATACAAGTTAATATTTATTTACAGCTTAGATACAGTTGAATGATTCTTGGTTTAACTGGAGGCAAAATGTTAGTTCCTCATGACATTTAACAGTTCCTGGAGTCATTATTTTGACAGCATCTATTTGACCTGAGAAACTTCTTGCCTACAGAAATAGTCTTTAAGAAAAATTTGCTTATATAAAAACTCAAGAGTGAAAATGACCTTAAAGGTCAAATTTAATCATCTATTAAAAATGAATATGGGCTTCCAAGTAGGATGATGACATGGAGTCAACCTTCTAACTTTCCTCACTCAATATTCATAAAAATGACCATAGAAACAAAACAAAACAAATAACCAAAAAAAAAAAAAAAAGGAATATGTGTTCCATGCTTGGAAACTAGTGAATTTGTCATCAAATGGCCAATATTTCAAGGAATTTCTGCTAAATACACTACAGAAAAATTGATTGAAGTTTTGTTTTATAGTTTCCTTCCCTATAAATGAATAGCAGCATTATAAAGTATCTAGGCTGAGATCCTAGAAAACCAGAATTTATGGAGCTTTTCATGAAAAGTAGAAGAAAACTGCAGTAAAAGGTATTTTTTCTAGAACAAGTGGCTAAAACACAAGAAGAATATCTAGCTCCCTCTAGATTTAAGTGAAGAGCCTTATGGGTCACAAAACCTCAGAAGTCGGCCTTCCTTTTGGGTAAAGGACTAAGAGAAACAAAGGACTCTTTAGTCCTTAAGCCTTTTTTCCTGGAATGGGCAAATACAAGTCATCCTCCTTAAGCAAGTTTCCTATTGAGTTATTTCTTCTTTTGTCCCCCTAAACCATAAAATCTTTGAAATAATGCTAAAATCAAAAGAAGGAAACCATTTTAAAGAATCAGAGAAAATAGTTCTCTTTTGAAATTTAGTCATTAACAAAGGAGAAAAATTTACAAAGCTGCCAAATCATGTTTCCAAACAGTTCAAGACAGTGTGTTAATACCCATAAAGTTAAAGCAAGTAGCATCAAGGGAGGAAAATTCCAAGAAAAACATAGTATAATGCAGTGGGGGTAGAGGGTTTGTAAAAATAAAATACAGCTTGATAAAGTCCATCTAGGGAAGGCATTGAAAACCACACTTAATTTCTATATCCAATGAATATACATTTTTTAAGCTAAATATACCAGTTACATGTGATTATATATTTTTCTCTTGTTTTATAAGTAAGTACACTGTGCTCCCCCTATCCAAAAGCCTTTAGATGGCCTTGAGCAGCTTCTCAGGTTGATCCCATAAGAAGAGTGTCACAGTTTCCTGAACATTCAGCAGGAGTTTGCTGAGGACCTAAGGGAGCTCAGAGTGGCTGTACTGAGAGCCTCCCTTCCCATCTGCCTCATCATTATATTCCAAGTTGAGAAAGGAATGTAGAATCCAATACTATATTCTAAAAAATCTGTCAAGTACAAATCGTACTCCAAATATACACGTGGAAACTGAATATTTGCCTACTGTACAATATGTCAGTTTGAACCCTTAGCTTGCTGTCTGGTAGAAAGAGCAAGACGGCATTCCATGACAACTCTGTGGAAGTCAAATATTTGCATGTGGACCCAATCAGATATGCTGAACACTGCAGTGGTGGATAGTGTGCATGAGTGTCAAGTGGGGACCTAGAAAAAGAAGAGGAGAGCTGAGGTTGCTTCCAGATACTCCAGGGAAAGATACTGTGCAAGCCCCTGGCCTGGGTTATACGTGTGTAGTACTTAATTGTTTACAGTTAAAAGAACTACATGGGAATTTCCATGTCACAATGGAAAATTTAATTATCAAACTAAAAGGGAGATATAAATATAAGTTATTTTATAAATGTTAATTACTAAAGAAAAAAATATTTCTTTAACTTCACCCCTAAGGGAAGGGCAAAGAGATGAATTGAGGTTGATAAAAATGGAAGAGTTTTGGGAAATCAAATACAGGTTTAATCAAATACAGGGAAATGTCAGAAAGAAAAACAAAAAGATAAATCTGAAAAATTAATTATAAAAATAATATAATTAAATTCCCTGAATTGAGGATATAAAATTTAGATTTAACATTTTCTATTCATAATGGGAAAATGTGTGCTTATCAGGAATCAATGAATTAAGAAATACTATTGATCCATGCTTGAAGGCATCCAATAATTATCAAAATGTAAATTAAAAAAAGTTAAAACTAGGAAAATGTTGGTTTAAAACTATCAGTAGAAAGTGATATTATCAACTATAGAATTTTTTAAACATCATGTATGAAAGTAAATCTTGACAATAAACTACATAAGCAAAAATATTTAACTATCTGACAAATCTTTATATATTACATACCATAAAATGGTTATACTGAACAAGTAAAACACTCTTATAAAATTTTAAAAATTGGAAAAAAGTCAAATAAGCTACTCAAACAAAGAAATGCAAATGACTACTTTACAAGAAAAGATCAGTTGCACTAATTGCAGTTTTAAGCATCAGTGGCACACTCATTATTTATCTGATCATCAGGTAATAGACACTTGGATTGTTTCCACTTTTTAGCTATCATGAATAATGCCACTATAAACATTTGAATACAGATTTCTGTGTGAGCAAATGCTTTCAGTTCTCGTGGGTATACACCCAGGTGTGGAATTTCTGGGTCATATGGTAACTCTGTGTGACATTTTGAGGAAGTGCTAAACATTTTTCCAAAACAGCTATAGTATTTTAAAATCCTATCAGCAGTGTATGAGAATTTCAATTTCTCCACATTCTCTTCCACAGTTGTTTGTTCAAACCATTTTAATGGCTGAGGTAGTATCTCATCATGCTTTCTGTTTGTATTCTTCTAATAAGTAATGATGTTGAGCATCATTCATGGGTTTATTGACCTTTAACAAAAATACCTATTCAATAATTTTACAGAAATGTCTTTTAATCATTTTTAATACTGTTATCTTTTTTGTATTGAGCTGAAAGTATTGTCTTTATAATTTGGATAAAGTCCTTTATCAGTTATGATAAAGCCCTTAATAATTTGTAAACAATTTCTCCTAATACATGGTTTATCTTTTTAATTTCTTGATGCTGTTGTCCTTTGAAACATAAAACTTTTTCATATTATGAAGCTAATTCTATTGTCACTCATATTTGGGATCATAATTTAGAAACTATCATTTAATTCCCAAAGAACAAAGTTTCATTTTATGTTTTCTTTATAATTTTTATTGTTACTTTTTTTTGTACCAGGGACTGAACCCAAGGGGGGCTTAATCACTGAGCCATATCCCAACTCTTTTTTTATTGTTTATTTAGAGAAAAGTCTTGCCAAGTTGCTGAGACTGGATTTGAAATGGTGATCCTCCTGCCTCACTCAGCCTCCCCAAGGAGCTGGAATTACAGGCATGTGCCCCAGCACCCAGCTTATTGTTACCTTTAAGTCTATGAGATATTTGAGTTAATTTTTGGTTATGATGTGAGGTAGGAATTTAAATTCATCCTTCTGTATGTTCACATGGAATTGTTCCATACCATTTTTATTATTTTTTTAAAAAAATAAATGATAGCGGGATGCATTACAATTCTTATTACCCATATACAGCACAATTTTTCATATCTCTGGTTGTATATAAAGTATGTTGATACTAATTCATGTCTTAATACATGTACTTTGGATAATGATGTCCATCACATTCCACCATCCTTGCTAATCCCCTGCCCACTACCTTTCCCTCCCACCCCTCTGCCCTATCTAGAATCCATCTATTCCTCCCATACTCCCCCTCACTGCCCCACTATGAGTCAGCCTCCTTATATCAGAGAAAACATTCAGCATTTTTTGGAGGGGAGCAGGGAGATTGGCTAACTTCACTTAGCATTATCTTCTCTAATGCCATCCATACCATTTGTTTTTTTTTAAAAAAAATACCTATTCCTTTCCCCTGATGAATTGCCTTGGCATCCTTGTTGAAAATCAACTGGCTCTTAATGTAAATTGAGTTTATTTCTCAACTTCCAATTCTTTGTTGTTCTAAAGGTCTCTTCTCTTGTCATTATTACAGTGTCCTGATTACTAAAGCTTTGTACTAAGTTTTAGAATTGGGAAACATGGGTCTTCCATTTTTCTACTTTTTCATCAAAACTGTTTTGGGTAGTCCAGGTCCTTTCTGTTTTCATATAAATTTTAAGATCAATTCATCAATTTCTGCAAAATAATAATCAAACTATTACTACTTTAATAGGGATTGCATTGAATCTATAGATTAACTTGAGTTGCATTGTCATCTTAACATTAGCTTCCAAATCATGATGCATTTTTGCATTTTTGGAGGGCTTCTTCAGTGTCATTCAGTGATGTCACATAGTTTGAATGTATAAGTTGTGGTAGGCTGAATAATGCACTCTCCTCCTGCACAGATATGTACATTCTAATTACTATGACCTGTAAATATTACTTTATATGGCAAAAGGGATTTTGCAAATATGACTAAAGATCTTGAGATGTAGAAATGATCTTGGATTACTGGTTGGGTTCACTGTGATCACAAGGTATCTTAAGAGGAAAAGAGGAGATCAAACAGATAAAAATGGATGTGATTATAGAAGCGGAAGTACAGACCATACAGGAAGAGAGGGGGGGAGTGGAGGGAGGGCACTAGAAGATGCCAAACAACTGACTTTGAAGTTAGAAAGTGACCTTGATCCAAGGAACACAGGAAGCTTTCAGAATTTGGAAAATACAATGAATTAGGTCTATCACTAGAGTTCTAGGAAGGACCATAGCCCAATTTACACCCTTGTGTGAGCTCCATGAAACCAATTTCCAATCTATCTCTAGAGCTATAATAATTTTGTGTTGTTTTAAGCCACTGTATTTGTGGCAATTTGCATCAGCAGCAATAAAAACTAGCTTAAAGTCCAAAATACATGAAGTAAAAGTGACAGGACTAATAGGAGGAATCTATAATTCAACAATAACATTTGGGACAATAAATGGACCATTTTCAATAACTAGGCATAAAAGCAACAACAAACAAAATAGAAGATTTAGTACTACCAGTCTACTAACCCTAACAGGCATCAAAATACATATGCACACTTAACATTCTTTAATATAATATGTTAATGCATATATAAAGTAAGATGGTAAATTTGACAAAGTTAATCATATAATGTATTTTTTCAGCTACAATGGAATTAAAATGGAACTCAAATGACAGCAGAAAATTTGATAAATTCACAAATATATTGAAACTAAATAGCATACTCTTAAATAGCCAGTTGACCAAAGAAATCATAAGAAAAAATCGAAAAACAGTTTCATATAAATGAAAACAAGAATACACACAGAAAAACTTATGAGATTTTTATACAATTACTTAGAAAGAAATCCATAGCTATAAATGGTACATTAACAAATAAAGACATGAAGTGATAACATAAGTTTGTACCTTAAGAAAGCAGAAAAAGAAAAGCAAACTAAATCCAAATGAGGCAGAAGGAAGAAAATGTTATTACAATGGAAAGAAATGTAAGAGAATTAAAATATGTAAAATTGACAACAAACATTTGTTCTTTGAAAAAGCAATAAAATTCACTACTCTTTAGCTAAATTCATCAAATTATATATGATTTGATATAATTCAGATTATTAAACACAAGAATGATAAGAGCATCAATAACAAATTTATAGAACTATAAATGATTATAAGACAGATTGTGAACAACATGAAACAAAGGTGACAACAAATTAGAAAGCCTAGATTAAATGGACAGTGTCTTACAGTTGAGTTAGCAACCAACACCTTTCCACAAAGAGAAGTCAAGGAGCAGATGGTTTCAAAGGTGAATTTTGCCAAATGTTCAAAGAATTCATACTAATTCTTCACAAATTCTTTCAAGAAACAGAAGAGGAGGGTATACTTCCAAGTTCGTTCTGTGAAGCCAGTATTTCTGTGATGGCAAAAGCAGGCAATGATAACACAAGAAAAGTACAGACTAACATCGTATGAATATAGATCTGAATATCTTTTAAAAAATTCTAGCAAACCTAAGCCAGTAGCATATTAAAAGGGCTTTACATAATGACTAACTAGATTTTATTTCGGTAATGTAACTTTGATTCAACAAATAAAAATCAATTTAATATACAATATTGATAGAATAAAATATGAAAGCTATGAGAAAGTGAATATTCTTGACTTGATAAGGACATTTACAAATACCCCACAGCTGTAAAAGACTGAACACTACAGCCCTAATATCAGAAATCAATCAAGGATGTCTACTCTCACCACTTCTAGTCAACATTATATTAGAGGCTTTAGCCAGAGCAACTAGATTTTAAAAAATGAAAAGAATTAAAAGGCATCCATTTCTATGAGGAATGTTGTTAGGATTTTAATTGGAATTGCATTAAATCTGTATAACATTATGGGTAGTATGGCCATTTTGACAATATTAATTCTTCCTATTCAAGAACACGGGAGATCTTCCCATCTTCTAAGGTCTTCTTTAATGTCTTTCTTTAGTGTTATGTAGTTTTCATTGTAGAGGTCTTTTACCTCTTTTTTAAAATTGATTTCCAACTATTTTATTTTATGTTATTTAGGCTATTGTAAATGGGATAGTTTTCTTAATTTCTCTTTCTGAGGGTTCATCACTGATGGAAAAAAATGCATTTGATTTATGGGTGTTGATTTTATATCCCGCTACTTTGCTGAATTCATTTATTAATTCTAAAAGATTTCTAGTGGATTTTTTTTGGATAGTCTAAGTACAGAATCATGTGGTCAGCAAATAGTGATAGTTTTGAGTTCTTCTTTTCCTATTCTTATCCCTTTAATATATTTAAACTGTCTGATTGCTCTGGCTAGAGTTTCAAGGAGTGGTGAGAGAGGGCATCCTTGCTTTGCTCCAATTTGTACAGGGAATGCTTCCCATTTTTTTCCATTTAGAATACTATTACCTTGGGCTTAGCTTAGATAGCTTTTACAAAGTTGAGGTATGTTCCTACCATCCCTAGTTTTTCTAGTGTTCTGAACATGAAAAGGTGCTGTATTTTATCAAATACTTTTTCTGCATCTATTGAGATGATCATATGATTTTCATCTTTAAGTCTTTTGATGTGATGAATTACATTTATTGATTTTCATATGTTGAACCCAACTTACATCTCTGGGATGAACCCCACTTTATCATTATGCACTATCTTTTTAATATATTTTTGTATGTGATTTACCAGAATTTTATTGAGAATTTTTGCCTCTATGTTCATCAGGGATATTGATCTGAAATTTTCTTTCCTCGATGTGTCTGTCTTGCTCAGGTATCAGGGTGATACTAGCCTCATAGAATGAGTTTGAAAGCATTCCCTCCTTTTCTATTTCATGGAATAAATTGAGGAGTATTGGTATTAATTCTTTTTTAAAGGTCCTGTAGAACCTGGCTGAGAATCTGACTGGTCCTGGGCTTTTATTGGTTGGTAGGCTTTTGATAGTATCTTCTGTTCTATTGTTCGAAATTGATCTGTTTAAATTGTATATGCCCTCCTGATTCAGTCTGGGCATCTCATAGTTCTCTACACATTTGTTGGTGTCATCAATATTTTCTATTTTATTGGAGTATAAATTTTCAAAATAGTTTCTAATGATCTTCTGTATTTCAGTGGTATCTGTTGTGATATTTCCTTTTTCATCATGAATTTTAGTAATGGGGCATGGGGAGAATGGAGAAACTTGGGGAAAGAGGAGGAAATGGACAAAGGTGAGGGAGAAAAGGGGAGGTGGCATGGGGCAGAAAGATGATGGAATGAGATGAACATCATAACCCTAGTTACATGTATGACTGAACATATGGTGTGACTCTACATCATGTACAACCAGAGAAAAGGAAAGTTGTGCTCCATTTGTATGTGAATCCAAATGCATTCTGCTATTACATATAACTAATTATAACAAATTTTTTAAAATGCATCCAGATTAGAAAAATATCATCTGTTTTTCAAAGAAGAAAGGGCAATAAACCTGGAGGCAATATTGTTTTTCAGAGCAAACCAGACAATGGTATTATCTTCCTTCTATCAAATAGCAACCATAAAACTACTTTTACTGAATGTGTACTCTAAGCACAGGACTGTGCCAAATGCTTTATGTAAGAGTTTCTCATTTAACTTTCATGAAAATCCTATGAATTAGCTTGTCCCCATTTTCAACTGAGCAACTGAGCAACTCAAAGGTTAAATAAAATGACATATTAGGTACTTTGTCACATTCATACTTAAAAACAAGTATAACTTTAATAAAAATTACATCTTATTTTCCACCAGATTTGGCAGCTTACTGAAGGAATGCTTTGCGGCAGTCTTTCCAAGTTTATTTCTTTATCTATGGAACATAATATTTTATTTTGAAGAGTAAATTAACACCAGCAGCCACAACACACAAACCATTCAATCATGAAGGCTTAACAAAGCAAAAAGGATGTCTTGGTTTGTCTTGACCATGTCACATTTCAATTGGAGAATGAGCTTCCATACTCCATCATAAAATTATTCCACTGGGCCATGTGGTCCTGAATATAGGGGACAAGAAAATATAGGACTCAAACTTTGCTCTCCAATCTACCACAGCTGGAAGTGCCACTTCCATTAACATTTCATTGACCAGAATTCAGTCATATTGCCTCAGTTCAACTATAGAGGAGACAGAAAGGTACTATGCCATGTGCAGAGGAAGAGGAAGCAGAGTGTAAGTGCACAGATACCACTCTTACTTGCACTTGCTATAAGTGCTCTCAGAAGATCCTCTTTAAAGATAACCTCTAAAAACATTCAAGCCAGCACTTCCAGGACACAGAGTTAAAAGAACTCTCTCTTCAAATTTCCTTCCACAATATTAACTGATAAAACATAAAAAAACCCAACATATATATATGCATATGTGCATATACACACATACACATACATACATGGACATTTCTATGAATAAAACAAAGATGAGTAAGGAATAGTCAGTCAAAAAATAATTGATGACACATGGGGAATTAAGTTATTTGCAAATATGTATGAAGCTCAAACTAATACTTGCAGAGAAAATGTGGTTTCACTAAGCAGTGAGACTATGGACATATTTATTTTCTTCTTACTACATTTTCCCATGCATTAGTTTTAGAATTAGACCCAAAAAAAAGCTATTTAGAGATATGTACTTTTAATTTCAATACCTGGCCCCTTTATAGGTGACAACTACATTAGGAATAGAAGCATAACATACTCCTCTTTAAGTAATGTAAAGTAGAATGATTATCTTAAAAGTAGATGTCAAAATAATCTTTTGGAAAATCTAGTGAGTTTTCCAGATCCTGGAAGCATCTATGTCTGCAGCCGGGAATGAAAGCACAGTATCACATTGTAGGGAGATGATTTAGCAATATCTTCATTATGTTTTGAAATATGAACACTCAGGTTAATGCTTACACCAAATAAAAAGGTTATCTATGCTTCTGTTTTAAAATAACTAAATGATATACTTGTCAAGAAGCTTTCAGACTATGGTTTTAGGCACTACATAAATACATGAATAGGCAACCTGTACGGGGAAGAGAGAGTATGAAGTATTTTGGAGAGGTCCATTTATTCACAATTCATAAATCAGCTCATAAGGGTAGAAGTTATATTTAACAGGATGCTGTCAGCTCTATTTCTGCCTCAGGCAGTGAACTCAGGATAAAATGCAGCACTGTGAAATTGTTTAAACCTCTAATCCTGCTGCTTTCATTTATAGAGATATGTGGGGAGATACATGCTGTTTCACATAATAAGTTGTACCACACATAAGAAAACGCAACCCCAAGCATCAGCGTAGTGTACCTTACTTATATTTACATTTAAAGCCATGCCCCTGTTATGGAACTGTTCCCTGATAAAGGTAAAGACCAACTAATATATTATTATGGTAGTATAGTGCAAGCTTCATCTAATAATGATACCCTAGAAATTGATATGCAACTCTGTGATCCAGTTTCCCAAAGCCACTTTAAATGAGGCAACAATAATGGAACATGTCCATGAGTAAAGGAAGTCGAACACTACATACTTAACATTCCTCAAAAAATAAAAATAAAAACCACAATGATCATTTTTAAAAAGGGATTTTATTGGTGTTTCTGGGGGGAAAAAAGGTTTTTCCTTCTAAAATAAAACCTAAGCAGGAAGAAGGAGAAGGAGGAGGAGGAGGAGGGGAAGGGGAAGGGGAAGGGGAAGAGGAAGAGGAAGAAAGGCAGCAAAGGCAAGAAAAAATAAGAATGAAAATATACAGAATTCTGACTCTTGTCAGTTAAAAAATGATGAGCTCAGTACAATTGATAAAGCAATATTTACATTTTTAAAGAGTTAACAACAGGGCTAGGGTTGTAGCTCAGTGGCAGATTGTTTGCCTAGCACATGTGAGCCATTGGGGTTCGATTCTTAATATTACATAAAAATAAACAAATAAAAAAAGGCATGCTGTCCATCCACAACTACCAAAAAATTTTTTCTTTAATTAAAAAAAAAAAGAGTTAAGAATACCTGGATAGCGGGTATCTTTTCACATTAATTGTACTCATCTGTTTTTTATCTTATAACTATTTTCACATTTAACTTGGTAAGAACTTGAAATAGACCTTCCAAATTAAAATTTTATAATATTTTTCTAATGGAACTTGGTGTAACCCAGATCACAATGGATTCTTCCCTTCCCAACTCATTGCATTCAAAGCTAACAGTTTTATAACAATTTTTGTGCTATCTCTTTGAGTTCTCAAAATTCCTATCAAGAAATAAAAAGTTAATAATAGGTAACATTTATTAAGCATATTTGTGCAGACAGGAGCACTTGCGATTTTTAGGTATAGTATTTAACTTTCACAATCACCCTACAATGTAAGTATCACTATTATTCCCATTTAACAGATGAGAAAACTGATGAGCAAAGGTGAAGCTAGGATTCTAACATAGCCACTTGAATTTTTGACACTATGAGTTGATTTAAAGTATGACTTCTCTCTTGCACTAGGGTGTACATTTCTAGCTTTGGGCTCTATACATTTCACACTTTTAAAAGTGCAAATATAGTGTCTATGCACAGTCCCTGCATTGTTTTACTCACTTATTTTCAGCAACTGATTAATCATTTTCAGCAACTAATTCATCAGTCTTCCAAGTGAAATCAAAGTTGCTTAATTTTATCAGTTTCTGATCTCCATCTAGAGGTCTGTGTCCTATAACAGCACATTATTCAGTGTCTTGAAACACTAGTCCTACACTAGTCCTACTAAGCAACTTAAGAAACATATTCAAAAGAACTAATTCTACTATAAAAAATGACAATAATATGTATAATATTATTTTGAAGCTATAAAGCCTTCGGGAAACTCTTTTATAATAAAAAGTTTTAAATGCCTTCAATTTGCATAAAATCTGCATAATGTGCATATAAAACACAGAGTAAAAAGCTTCCAAATCAGGGCACATTGGCATGCTACTTAGGACACTGGGAGACTGGGAGGCTGAGACAGGAGGATCACAAGTTAGAGGCCAACCTCAACAACTTAACAAGACCCTGTCTCAAAATAAAAAATAAAAAGGGTTAGGGATGTGACTTAATGGTTAAGTGCCCCTGGGTTCAATCCACAGGACAAAAAATATATACACATAAATGTATCCACATTCATTTCCTTTTTCTGAGTATATTAGAAAATGTTGGTGTGACTACAATTTAATAAAAATAATCATTATTATTAAGGGGAAAAATATGGTCAACTGGAGAAGTAACTAAGCTTCCATACTGTGAGAGCTTGGACAGACCCCTGCACTGTTTGGGTCTGGTGCATTATCTACATTCTTACCTGTTTGGCTTTATGTTAACCACTTTGACCTATCTCCTGTCAACACTTATTTTTGTGCCCTTAATTCTGTGGCATCCAGTTTTATATCCACCTGGCAGAGCTTTATTGCCAGCTGTTTCAAAATCCATTTTCCTTTCTCAATTTCAACACACGAAGCTTAAAAATATATGCAAACATATGTGGCTCAACAGGTATCAAAGTTAGATTTTATGCAACCATTTTAAGTATAATATATATGATATGATATATACACACATATGTGGTTTTAGAAACTTCTCAAAAGAAAAAATAACAAAAGAGAAAAAATAAAAGTTAATTTTAATTAATGTATCACAAGATATACTTATAGTTGAATTGTTTTTGTATTCCTTGCTTTCCAAATAAAAATCTTATTTATTGTTCACTACTTTTTTTGAACATTGAATTTCATTTTCTATACTCTTGCTTATTAAGCTTAAAATGATGTTTATGCATATGTTTAAAATGAGTAACAAAATTCCTTTTCACTTCCTCATCCTTGGAAAAGTTAACAAACCTGAAAATTAACTTTTATTTCCTCTCTCTTTTTTGTTTTATTCTCTTTTCTTTTGATAAGTTTCTAAAAACACAGTCGAAAACTGCTAAAGATGAAAATGTACATACAACTTTAAAATTCAGCTTCTTTCACTAATTTTAATCTAGTCTGGGATCCTCCTCCATTTTCATCAGTACTGATAATGTTTAATTTCATAGAAATTTACATTTCATCAGAAATTCCAAATATATATCTATTTCAGTTCCTTGTGTATGTGGTATTAACTGCTTCCAAACTGTTTCAGTTTATATTTCTGAGTCTAATTTTATTTTTCCAGTAATTTTCCAAAATGCTTATTTTTTTAGTTCCTTCTTACATATATACACACACTGCATGCATATATATATATATATATTTCACACACACAATACATACATGCACAGATATTTTCTGGATATATATTATGTATATTCAGAATATATCCCAATTATGTATCTGTGTTTGTTTATGTGCGTTTGTGTGTGGTATCTAATTTTATTAATTTTTACTTTCTTTTAATTTATTCTTTTGTTTTTCTTTATTTTGTAGGCCAGTTTTACTTTTAATTTAATTTATATTTCAATTCATTTTCTTTTTTCTTGATTAATAAGAAAGCATTTTTAAGCTACAGATTTAATCTGAATATAGCTTTGGATACTTTTGTATAAATATAGAGGTTGTATCAAGAGTTTATAGATCTTCTTTGAGCTAATATTCATTTATGTACTTTTTAATATTCAGACTTTACAGTATTCATCACTTTTTTATTGAATTTGGGTCAAAATTCATAACATACAATTTCAATTCTGAGAAATTCATTAATGCTAAATTTGGGGTACAGTATGTATTTTCAAAAACAGAACCACAGGGGAGGTCCAACATGGCAGATTAGCATGAGGCAACATTCCTCTTAGCTCAGCTACTATTTTAGTCAGCTCTTTCACTGCTATGACTAAAGGACCCCACCAGAACAATTATAGGGGAGGAACATTTATTTAAAGGCTCACAGTTTCAGAGGTCTCAGTCCCTAGGAGGCTGGCTCCATTCCTTGGGCTCAAGGTGAAGCAGAACTTCATGGTGGAAAAGGGTGGGAGAGGGAAGCAGTTCTTATGATGATCAGAAGCAGGGAGACAGGTCTCCACTTGCCAGACACAAATATATACCCTAAAGCCACACCCTCAATGCTCTATCTCTTCCAGCCATACCGCACCTTCCTTCATTTACCACTGAATTAATCCCATGAGGGAACACAGGATAGAGGGGCTCTCTCTAGAACTGTGAACCTTACAGCTCAAAGGGACTGATGGGGCTGGTTATGGTGGGTCAGAAGTTTGGAAAAGAGTGTGTGAGGATATTTTGCTCTCAGTTCACCCAGGCAGCTGGTCTGGCACCCATAGGGTTCTTGGGGCCAACTCAACTGGCACTTGCCTGGTCCCCGACTCCCTCTCTAGTCTGGCATCCCTAGTCTACTGGACCTGCTAAGTCTAGCACCAGTTAGGCACCCAACAGGGCCCTCTGGCTGCCCAGTCTCTGGTATCCCAACTCCTAACCCCAGACTTGATCCATTGCTCTACTGACTAAGCACACTCAGAGGGCCCTGTTGGGTGCCTAACTGTGTTCCCTAGTTTAAAATCTCTGTTTCTGACCTTACACAGGTTCGCTAGCCCAGACATGCCTATGCAGACCTAGCTACAAACTTACAGACCTGGGTTTACAGTTTTCATAGTCTCTGCCATGCTGCAGTCTCTGGCTTCTACGTTGGCTCACTGTGGAGGATTGATAAACTCTGGTGGAGAGATTTTTTTATATCCTATTATTGAGTCAAACAGTCTCTGGTAAGGCTAGGGCAGAATGCCCCTCTAGGTCTCAGGCTTTTTCACTCTAACCCTTGGAGAAACATGGTATTCACATTGCTTTAGTTCTAAGTAGCTGTTTTGGTTTGGATGTGGCGTCCCCTAAAAAGCTGACACGTGAAAGAATGCAAGAAGGTTCAGGGAAAAAATGATTGGATTATGATAGTATTAAACCAATCAGTGAATTATTCACCTCATGGGATTAATTCAGAGACCCAGTGCCTACTAGAAGAAAAAGTAGGCCCAACTCTCCATCATGTCAGTTTAGGGGCTGAATTCTTCAAAAAGAATCCTAAAGCACAATAAGTAAATTAAGAATCAATAAATGGTATAGCTTCAAACTAAAAAGTTTCTTCACTTCAAAGGAAACAATCAAGAATATGAGGGGAGAGCTTACAGAATGGGAGAAAATCTTTATCACCTGCTCCTCAGATAGACCATTAATCTCCCCACTATACAAAAAACTCAAAAAACATAACTCCTAAAAAACAAATGACTCAATCAATAGTTCAGCAAAGGAACTGAACAGTTACTTCACAGAACTTGAAATATGAATGGTTAACAAACCATTAATAGAACATGAAAAAATGTTCAACATCCCTAGCTTTTAGAGAAATGCAAATTAAAACTACACTGAGATTCAATCTCACTTCAGTCAAAATGGCTATTCTCAAGAATACAAGTAACAAATGTTGGTGAGGATGTGGGGGAAAAGGTTCATTCATATATTGCTGTTGGGACTGTAAATTGGTGAAACCACTCTGGAAAGCAGTAGGAAGATTTCTTAGAAATCTTGAAATGGAATCACCATTTGACCCAGTTATCCCAATTGTCGGCTTATTCCTCAATAACCAAGAGATGGAACCAACCTAGGTGCCCTTCAACAGATGAACAGATAAAGAAAATGTGAGATACATGCGGGCGCACACACACACACACACACACACACACTGGACTATTACTCAGCTATAAAGAAGAATGAAATTATGGCATTTGCTGGTAAATGGATGGAACTGGAAAATATCATACTAAGTGAAATAAGCCAGTCCCCCAAAAACCAAAGGTCAAATGTTCTCTCTGATATGTGGATGCTAACACATAACAAGGGAGGGTGGGGAGGGGAAGTATAGAAATTTATGGGATTAGACAAAGTAGAATGAAGGGAGAGGGGAGGTAAGAATAGGAAAGACAGTAGAATGAATCAGACATAAATTTCCTATGCTCACATATGAATACATGACCATTGTAACTCACAACATGTTCAACCACAAGAATGGGATCAAAATATAATGGGTTACATCCCATATGTGTATAATATGTGAAAATGTACCCTATGCTCATGTATATCCCAAAACAAGTAATGACAAATAAAACCACAAATGATCTTGAAGTATCTATCCATATGCTCTCAATGAAGTAGAGTTCAATCTTATTTCACTGATGAAATACTGAGAGAGAAATTTCAACAACTTCAATCCTAATGATTATGGTTTTGTATGAGATCTTTTGCTTCATGCATTTAAAGACCATATTATCTGAATCTTCAAGTGACAGATCTTCTCTGTTTTTTACCTGCCAATCTTCTTTGCCTGATGTTGACATTGTTATGGCTGTTGTATTTGTTGTTTATGCATTTAAGATATTTACTATCGCAAGTGAAACAGGACAATGAAGACTCATTTGGGCCAGTCATATCAAGTAGGATTGACTCTCCTGAACGAACGAACGCCTCCCACAATTGGGCGGATGTTACTGTGGCAGAAGAGACAATGACTGTAATGCTGGCTACTGTCAAAATCAGACAGGAGCCAGCTGGAAGTTACAGAGACACTCTACTAGGAACAGTAGAAATTAAAAATAAAGAAAATATATGCGTTTATTTTTCCGATGGGAAGAACATAGGAGGTAAGCAAATGTTGGTATATACTATGTCCACCAGAGGCCCTTTTCTATTGAGCAAAATCTACCTTATCCTGTAATTTGATTGTGAGGAAGTCTACAATTAACCAGATTAAATTCAGATTAAAATATAATTTTTAAATCAAATCTTTGTTAGATTTTTAAATTATAGGTGAAGGTAGAAAAATTTATTTCTAATAATGAACTATTTTTTTACTGACTAAATTATATATCCCATAGTAAAAATAAAATGTTGCAAATTTAATTTTCAGAAAGTGTGAATTAAGCAACTTTTAAGATGTTAATATTATACATATGTACACATAATTCATATGCATATATTCTTCATTGATAACTTGCAATCATTAAGCATTATAAAACAAAATCAGAATTTATTTCCACCTCAACTCAAAAAGAGGTTATTTTTGTTGTTTCTAATAATCACTGATTCTTTTTCAATAATTTTCCAAAAAGAACATTTGTTATTCAATATGTATCACTTAAAACTGCTTATGGTTAAATCTATTTTCTCCCATTACTTTTTCTGTGCACTGAAAAGAAAAAAACAAAAACTAACAGGGTAGGAACATTTACTACAATTCTGCCCTGAGAAAGCACTAAAAGTAAATTCATAGTATAAGTGAATAATGGTGTATCTCACCTCATTTTACTCTCAGTAATTGAGAGGGGAAACAGAAGATCTATTAAAAGGACCATTGCTGGTCAAGCACTAATGAGAAAATTTCTGAGTCACTGGCTGTCATGGTAACAGGGCATTATCAAAATCTGATTAGTATGCCCAGTAGCTATATAAGTGATAGACTACACTTCTAATTGTGTTGTCTCTGCTTGCAAGACGGGCTTCATGTTTCTCAGAGGTGAGAGGGTGTCACAGCTCTGCTTATCAGATGTGGGATTCTCTTCATGTTCATAAATTAAGTTCAAACATCTAGTACTAAGGATAAATTAAATTTTGAGAAGAGTTTTAAAAATTAAAATTAAAAAATCTGTTTAGTTCAGTCTTGTCATTAACGTATAAATTTCTCTATAAGTTTATTTTTTTCCAATCTAATTTCACTGACATTTATACCAAAGATAAAACAAAGATGGATAAAGAAAAAGGAATTTCATGAAAATGAATAAAGAGTCCTCCTAAGAACAAAATTCCCAAATGGTGTAGTTTAGAAACTGCATCAAGAACTACAGTTGTCCAGGAGTAGTTTAGAGAGATGTTAGCAACAGATGGACTCAAGAATGTTTAAAAATATTAAGAAAAACAGAAAATGGGATTGGTGGTAGGAGCTGACCACAGAAACTGTGGATGGACCTTTCAGTCCACCAGAAACCTTGCATCTCTGTGTTTACAATGTCCTTTCTTCTGCCTTTTATCTTTAGGGTACAAAATTTCTGTGCACTCTGAAAATTACAGAGCTCAATGTTTTCAGAACTGCTTTACTCTCTTAAATATCTTGAGTGTCCTTGAAATTTTAAAGAAATTGATCACTGCCTTCTGATCTTTTCTGGTAGATGACTTAATTCTAAAAGGAAAACCTGCAAGATTAGCAGAGGCAAAGTAAACACTGGCATGCATTATTGACTGGAAATCCATATGCCTTTTCAGGACTTGTGAGCATAAGGAGCATTAATAATGCTTGCCCTGAGAAGCTTATTACTCTTGTTAAATGCATCAGCATGTGGACTTACATGTACCAAATATCAAAAGCAATCAATCTAAAGTCAATATAACAAAAGTCAAAGGTACAATTATTTACATGTTTCTAAATTCTACGGAAGGTATAAAGTTGCAGAGAGAAAAGTCATAGTCAAGGCCAGCGGAGTGAGGAAACGGTAAACAAGAGAATTTCCTGTAGGAATTAGGCTATTCCTGGGGTTATGTGCACTGACCTGGGATGGAGGCTGCAGTCTGAAAGCCAGTCAGTGTGGCCGAATCCTGTGAGAAGTACATTGCCTTTTGGGAGGCCCACCACCTTCCAGAGGCGATCCTCGCTGCAGGAGACTAAAATGTCTTTGCAGGGGTGGATGATGATACTGCATGGGGAGAGAGAAGAAGTGTCAGGGGGCGATAAGGGCAAATGGTTTCGGAATGTGAGCACATGAAATGGCAGTGATGGTTCTTTTTCATCAAGGCAGGGTGGCTCCCAGTGCTGTCCCAGAAGTCAGAGGAAGCCCATTCCACATCTACTGTAGCTCTAACAAGAAGAGCTTCTGATCGCCATCAATGCAATAACCTCACTGAAGCTCAGATTCCTCATTTGCCAAATGAAGTAGTTGGTTTAGAAGACTGTTCATGTATAATTCTGGCTTTAAAACCATAATTATATATTTTTTTCTTTTAAAGAGGAAATGTAACACCAGTGATATGTTGGTGTTAGAATAGTTGGACCAGTGGCCATGCTTTCTATAAACAATCAAAATTCTGTTCCAATGATAGTTTGTCTTAAATCAGGCAATATCCAGGACAAGTTCATGAATCACAAACACTTTACCAAAGTTCTATAATAAATACTACAAATGAAACATTAACTCTGTGGCCCACTATCTATACAAAGTGAAGGAGCACAAATTCTGTGCTAACACACCACTTTAACTGACTTCAGTCAATGCACAGTACTATAAATTACAGTAATGTATTCAAGATGCATAAAGCAATTCCCATTCTACAAAGGCGTAGAGGAAAATGAGAAAGACATATGCAAAATTAATGATTAACACATTAAGCACTATTATTTGAACCAGGCTCTGATCATCATAACTACTTAAATATTGAAGCTAAACTATTCTAGAATCAAGAATCTACAAGGTTAATGCCTGATATTTTATCCACTGCAATGCTTTAATTTTATTTATATAGAGTTCCATCTACACCTTACAATGTAATGGGAACAAATGTGTCCAATGTTAAGCACCTATTAAAATACCAGCCTAAATATTACCAACAAATGGTTCAATTTCAGTTGGGCCATTTCAACTCAAAGATGGAAAACATGTACTTCCCTAGATAATACAAGGAAACAAATGATGACTTTAGAAAATAGCAATCACATATTCTTTTTTCCTATAATCCATTCTATGAATGGCCTTGTTATTTTTCTTCTACAATATAGATTTTTAGGTTGAAAGAAATTATGGCTCTGGTCCATAACTGTGTAACTCTAGGGCTTACATGAGAGCAAAACTTTTTTCATTATCTCTCTCTTCTACTAATATCATTAAGTCCCCGGTTGTGAAATGAAAAGTCATTTCCTTGGATTAGACCAATATGGTTTTGGAATTCAAGGAGTATCTCTGTTAAGTTCACAGCACTGCAATCGCTATGGGAAAGGCCTTCTTTCTAGTGAAACACTGTCTTATTTTTTGTAATATTTTACTGCTGAAAATAAACACAGTGGAAAGGAAATTATTCATTTTGCAATTCATCACAATGTTGGTTTGTGACTTTCAGAAGGCCAATTCAAGAAAAAATTTATTATAGCTCAAACTGGGTAGAGGATACATTTATGGAACTTAATTAGAAGAAAAATATGATGAGAGGTAAAAATGTCAGATTGAAATGAATTCTATATTTAAATACATACAAGAAAGCAAACCAGATCCTTGAAGCTACTGAGGATGATGTATGTTGGTGCACAGCTTCCCTGGCAGACACATGCACACTTGACTAGATGATAAATTACCCTCTTTAAGTGAAGATAACTAAAATCATTGATGTCTTTACGAACTTTGAAAGATAAGTTTCCAAAATGACTTTTGTGAGGGAAGCTATTTGTAGAAGTTGAGGGAAAAACAGAAATCTGCTAGTAGACAATCAGTTTGCAAATATTTTTCTCCAATTCCCCTTCCTTCCACTTTGTGGACTTCTCTGTACCATGATGACTTCTATTTCCACTGCACAGGGACTGATTTCCTGATTCCTTATCTAATGTCTAACATATGCTTGTGCATGCACACACACACATACATACATACATAAAGTAGCCCTCCATGTATTTCATAAAAATAGAAGGGAAACTAATAGATTAGAGGAAGGGGATGCAGAGGGAGGAAGGCGAGGGGTGGGTATGGAAGTACTGGGCAACAAAAGCTACCCAATGATGTTGTGTCCATGTACAAATATACCACAATGAATCATACATACATATACATATATTTACATATAAATTATAATAATGTACTAATTAAAATAATAAAAATGATAGAAGATAGAATGTGAATCATGGGGGGGGTAGAATAGAAGGGAAAAGGAAGAGAAGGTACTAGAGAAGGAGATTGAGCAAATAATTTTGTACATATTTACAAATACAGAATAATGAATCCAACTACTATGGAAAAATATAATGAACCAATTTAAAAAAGTATCCCTCCCTCTTATCTGTGAGGGGTATACTTCAAGAACACCACTGGATGCATAATCCATGGACAGTGACAAACTACATCTACAGTGTTTTCTCCTATCAATACATACTGATAATGAGATTAAATTTATAAATTAGACACAGTAAAAGATTAACTAATGACAAAATAGAAAAATTATAACACACATTTTTATGTTCATGCAGTTCATTCAAAAATTTGCTGCCTATCTAAACTAAGCACTTAATCACACACTGTGGCAATAACTTTTGAAGTTTGAGGTGCCATAGGAATGTTGGTGCAAATTACTTTTCCTTCTTCATGATTTCATTGTCAGAATATTTGGCCTTACACATATATTTTATATAACATTTGAGCAAGAAAATAAAGATCTCAAATACAACATATAGTTCATCTTCCCAGAATCCTATGTAAACAGATCATAGGATCCATGCCACTAACACCCTGTGGTTTCTCCTACAGCATCAGAGCATCTTAACTGCAAAGAGTAGGGTCTCCTAGTCTTCTCAGACTGGTGTCTGGTGGTACCCAGCTCTGATCTATATGCTGACAGTTCCTAGATATATATATATATATATATATATATATATATATATATATATATATATATATTATATATAATTAAATATACATAAATATATCTATATATACATATTCTACAAATGTATATATATACATGTATACATATATATATATTCTGCATATGACCTTTCCTGATAATTCTGCAAATATCTCAGTCAGGCACTGATTTTCAATTTTTCAAACAATATAACATTTTAGGGCATCAGTAAGTCTTAATAAAAAAGACCCCCAATCAAGAACTGCAAATCACAGTCCAGATAACTCATGGGACATGAGCAACATGGGAAACACATGTTAGAGACACAAACCAGAAATACTTCCCCACATACAGACATTCAGCATTACTACCAAATTCATAATGAGACACTTATCTGACCTCAACAACATCATCATTATCATCATCAACCTTTAATGGTAATAATATCTAACATTGTTTGAAAACTTAATGTACCTCACCCTTTACTAAAGGGTTCTTAATAGTAGAATGAAAGCTCATGAGAGCAGGTGTTTATTTACCTATTTTGCTATGCTCAAAACATATGTGGTTGTCACATAGTAGCTAGTCAGTAAATGTTTGTCATTGTCTGACTACGTGCTTGATGTTGGTTCTTTTAGTATTGTTATTTTATGTCTAAGTAGACAAAGGTCCAGATATTATGTAAATTGCTCAAGGTCATATTCAGTAAAATGGATGAAGGCTGACTTTGAATCCAAGATAGTGTGGCTTTGAGGCTCATGATTTCAATTACTTCTAATAAGTATGAATCTTTCCTTGTTTCTGTATATTATAAATAACAATAATTCTTTTTCTAGAGCTGTCATATAATAATTATCATTCCCACTAACTCTTTAAGCCATTTATTATTATTACATCTGAAGTAATTAACTTGTCTAGGAACTGTCAGCATATAGATCAGAGCTGGGTACCACCAGACACCAATCTCAAAAGAATAGGAGACACTACCCTTTGCATTTAAGATGTTCTGATGCTTTAGGAGAAACCACAGGTTGTTAGTGGCATGGCTCCTATGATCTGTTTACATAGGCTTCTGGGAAGATGGACTATATGTTGCATTTGAGATCTTTATTTTCTTGCTCAAATGTTATAAGTCTTATATTGTTTATTAAGCTGACAGGGTATTGACATTTTATTCAGTTAGTTTCATAGAAGTCTCTATATAGAACAAATGTAAAATAATATTTAATAGGCATCAATTCCACAGGCTATTTGCTCATTGAAGATTTCCCCACTATATTCAGGTCTCAATTTTACCATTCTGCTTATCTGAAAATAATCAGTCTTTTGAAGAATCTGAAGAACAGGAATAACAACTAATACCTTATAGGAGTCAGTTCCTGATCCCTAAATTGTATATATTAACTCATTGAATGGTTATAATACTCCTGTGAGTTAGTTGTAATGTCATCTCCATTTTTGAACTGGAACACACAGAGGTTAGGTGACCTGCTCAAGATCACAAAGCCAGGAAATGTCACAGCCAGGATGGATGAGGTTGAACAGACTGTCTCTATAGACAATCTTTTCTCAGTATAGTGAACTTGGAACCTCAATTGTCTTTTCCTTTTTTAGATGACAATAACAGACAATGTTCTCATTTACTGAGATTCATTTTGAAAATTCTAAAGAACTGGTTTCTGAAAACATTTTCTAATAATGTGTCAAGAGCTACAACTATTATAACTTGTTCTTTTCTGGAACCTAGGCACTGGATATGTCCAGAGTGATGGAGGGGTATATTAAACAAAGACAATTGAGAGCAAAGTGCTTGTGGTCTGAAGCACAGGTCAGCAAGTTTTCCTGTCTGGAGCCAGATGAGAAATATTTCAGGCTATGGGTTCTATTCTCTGTTGCAAGTATTTAATTTTGCCTTAGTAGCATGGAAGTATCAATAGACAAAACAGAAATGAAAGAGCATGGTCTATTCCAATAAAAATTTATTTACAAAACCAAGTGATAGGCCAGATTTGACCCATAGGTCATACTTTGCTGATCCCCATTTCTAAAGCATTTGCATGATATGGAATAGACAGGTGTTTCACAGTATGGGCTCTGGAGGAGGATGTGAGTTTAGACTCTTGCTCCAGGCTTTACTAGCTGTGTATCTTTAGATAACTTCCTTCTCTCAGCTTCTTATCGGAAAAATGAGAATACTCAAGTACTGGTAGCACAATTTTTTTGTGAGAATAAAGAAAGTAAATACATGGAAAGGGCTTAGAAAAGTGCCAGGTACACAATGAAAACTCAGTGAATATTATCACTAGGGGCCAGCTAGCCTAGATTTGAAAAATGACTTAAAACTTATTTACTAGCCGATTGTGTTGTAGAATCTCTCAACCTTGGCTCATTTGCAAAAAGTAGATAAAAGTAAAAGTGATTCACAGGACTGTTGCAAAGAAAAACTAAGTTGATATATATAAAATGTTTAGTTTTTCACAAATGTTAAGTCCACTGTAAACAATAATTTCACAAGTAAACATAAGAAATTTTGTGAATTATTTTTCATGATATAGTTTTCTAGAATATACTGAGGGAAACAGTGGAGACTATGTATACGTTCACTCTTACCTGTGCCTTCACCCATGCAACTGACACAAAGTAGTTGCTGATAGTGAGAAATGGACCTTGCTAGGTCCTCAGAAGGCCAACGTGAATATAGCATGAACCATCCTTCAAACTCTGCACATAAATAGATGTTCTTCTTATACCTATAGTGTGACTTTCCCTCTCAAAGATGTCTTCAAAAGTTCTAATTAATAAGGAAAAAAAAAGCTCTTAATGTCTTCCTGGCGCCTGCTCTAAGTGCCACAAAGTCATTTTACTTTAAACTTTGAATATAAACTTTCTGCTTCCCTTTAACTTACTATTAATTATAATTATAAGATATGAAGACAAAGGCCTTGTCACCTCACTCTAAGTTAATAAGCTTGTGACTAGGGTGAAAATAGTACAGGAAAACATCTTAGAGATTCAAAAAAAGAAAATGTGGGTGAATGCTAATCCTGCTTCTTACTCACGTCGTGTCCTAATAAAGTATCCATAAAATATTTTGTTAAACAATACACCTGGCATATTACATAAAATATTGTGCTCTGGCAGAGAATTTTGTCTCTTTTGTAATAAGACACATTCCTTATAATAGACTGCATTATATATACTTCAAAAGTTCTCGGTAACTGAAATTCTTCTTTCCAGTGGTGTTGTTACTCAAGGATATTCTGGAAGGAATGTGTGGAGGTGTACGGCGAACACTATTAATTATCAGTAGAGTTGGTGACATAAGCATCACTGTTAGGTTTTTCAAAAGAGAAGAATATTAATAAAAAAAATTGTCACAAGAAAAACTAATTAAATACCCGTGTCTTCCCTTTAAGTCACTCAACTTGTAAATGTTTCCTTCACTTCTGTTTACAGGTCTAATTATTGCCAAAACAGAAGATGCATGCTGGGTTGAAAATAAATCAATAGCAAAATGCACACCCCATGAACATTATGTGACCACTTATCTATTTGTTCTTAAAAAAAAAAAAAAAGGCACACTCACATATTATAAATGCTTTTATCTGGTCTGCCAGGAAAAATGTGTGTAAGAGTTCTCTGCTGTAAACTACATCTTACATTCAAATGTGTATCAGGATTTACAGAGCATTCTAACATGCATCTTTTCTCATTATTTCCACAAATATTATTTGAGAAACTATGGTGTAGTATGCAAAAAATACAGGCACTTCATCTTTGAACCTCACATGGGGGGCAAATTAATTGAACAAGACAATTCAGTTAAAGAAAATACAAGAAAATGATAGGACAATGATTTGGAGGAGAAGGCTGTTTTTGATTAGGTAACCAGAGGAGTTCTCAATGAGGACATGGAGCTCTAGAATGAAAAGGAGGAAGCACCTTTAGGATGACCTAAGAGCAGATAGTGCCAGCACAGGTGACTGCAAGTGCAAAAGTGCTAGTGCTGAAAGGGTTCAGTGTATCCAAGAGACACAGGAAGGCCAGGATGACTAAAGAGAGCCAGCAAGGAAAACTGGGTTGGAGTAGATGAGGGGTTCAAGGAGGGCTACTACCAAGTCATGTAGGGCTTTGGAGGCTGGAAAGAAGGCTAAGGTTTGTTCTGAATTCATTTCATGGTTTTAAGTAGGTGCTATAGTTTTCTGGATATTGTTTGAATGTGTTCCCCAAAAGTTGTGTTTCAGGCTTGGGGATAGTATGTCAATGTGAGAAGTGGTAGACCCTTTAAGAAGTAGGGCCTATGAGGAGGTGATTGCATCACTGAAGGTGCTACCCTTGGAAGGGATTAATGCTGCTCTTGTGGAATTTGTTTCACAAGAGTGGGTTAATATAGAAAAGTGAGCTAATCCCCTAATTTGTCTGGCTTCCTGCCTGTGATCTCTTCCACATGTGCTCCTTCCATGGTGATACCATCTGTGATGAGACCCTCACTAGAACTGAGCAAAAGCCGGCACCATGCTCTTGAATCTCAAGGACTATGAGATAAATAAACCTCTTCATATATTATCCAGCAACAGGTGTTTTGTTGTATTAATGGAAATTGGATGAATACAGTAGGTGAATGATAAATCATTGATATATTTTTAAAAAGATCTCTCTAGCTGCTGTGTGGAAAATGGAAAGTTGAGAACAAGAAGCAAAGATAACTCAAGATAATGACTTTAGATCTATTTAACCTGCAGCTCCTCATTATTATGACAGATATCACTTTAATATATTCATATTTTCACTACTATCTTCAATAAAAGAAAGCCCATAGTTTCTTTGCCATTAAAGACTATTGAGTAACTGGTGTACTTAAAGTGCCAAGGTAAACACAATAAGTCATAAAACAAATGTGTGTACAAATCACAATAAGTAAAATATGTCAAAATATGATGTTGAGTCTCACGTTCAGAAGATTGTTAGGAAAATATAATAAAATGAAATATTATTACTTCCTTGGCATTTTAAGTTTTAAAAATTATGATGTAAATTTTATTCAAATCAGAATAGGATTTATATTACCAGGGTCTGGAATATATAATACTTTAATTTTTATTAAGTAGGTTGGGTATTTTCACAGTTCCTGTTCTAATTGATAATGCCTCCAAGCATTGTGATAAAATCTAAGCCTCCCTTTTCTTTTACTTGTTCAATGTTCATCCAACAATATATTTACATTGAATTTGTAGCCGGGATGAAGTACCAATAGTCCTCCCCTTGCCTGGCTACCTATTGATCACAATATTGGAAAGGCAAGAAGCAGCCTAAGATATAAACAATTACTTAGACCTAATATTTATTGTGACTGAATTTCACCTATGATATATGACATTATAATATTCTTGAATATTATCACTTTAAAATCTCAACTCAGATCCATTTTAACATGATATAAATTGTTGGTCTTTATTATCTCATGTTTAAAAGCAATTTTCCAAAACCCTATATTTTATTCTTCAGTTAGCAAAACTTAACTTTTATAGTAAAGTTTTAGTTTAATTTCAAACATAATCAGTCCTCTAGTAAAAATCTTCAGGCTGTATAAAGTCAAATTTTAGCTAAACTTAATAAAATGGCTAAAGGAGGATAATACTATTTTTGCCTTTTCTACATACTAACATAAGTGATTATTTGAAATTTATAGATTTCAATTGTTATAAAAAAATTCCCCAAATGTAAATCTAAACATTTACATTTTATAACATTCAACTGAGAAGTCATTTATGAAAAGTCAGGGTATATGCAAATATGCAGCTTAATAACCTTTCCTAAGGCCCCATGACCCCAACTTCATCAGCACACTTTTCCCCTAATGCTATTGCACAGCTGGATATCTGTGTTTCTTAGCAGGATGGAAGGCAGGTGGATTCTACTTTAGTAAGTTCAAATGCCAGGCCATTTTCTAATTAGCTCTTAAAAAAAAAAAAATTCTGAAGATCAGAAACTAGTAGCTTTGAACAAAAGTTACCTAACCGCTTGTTCCACACTGTATGCTTTAAAATGTGATATAATTTATCTTGTCTTTTTACTTAAGCATGATACTCCAAACTATGGCACCTCCTATGCTGAATACTTTGAGCTGAAGGAGATTGGAAAGACCTTTGAAAAAAAGGATTTCTCTGACCTCCTGCTATCATGTCCCTCTGCCTCTAGGGTCTCTCTCCACGAAGCGAATCATAGAAATAAAAATTCTTCTTCCCCAAGGCGAGTCATACTTCCCCAAAGTAGCCAGAATGCCTAGAAAGGTCACTGTCTACTCCTGTTTTGACCCTAATTCCAGAAGGGTCTTGCCCCCTAACCCAGGAATGAAAAATGCTACAAGAGAAGCCAGGAAGAATGTGAACAGACACATCTTTCTGGATTTCCCCATCAGCCTATTACCATTGACCATAAATCATACACTTTCCTACATAACTGTCCATTTTTTATTGGATCTAAGCATAAACATAGTTTTCCCTGGGTTTTCATTTCTTAAAGCTCTTATATGTATAAACCTCATTACATGAATCTATTGTGCTTTTCTCTGTTACTTTGTCTTCTGTTACATAAGTGTTGGCTAAGATCTTTAATGGGTGAAGAAAGGTATCATACCCATCCACACCTACAACATATACATTACCATTTCCATTTTCTCCAGAGGTTGTCAAACATTGTAATGTGTAAAAGATATCATTTTAAATTGCACATAGTCTCTATGAAAAGAAAATTTATAAACCCCAAAGACAGAGGAAGTCAGTCACCACAACTTTGATAAGTGAATGAGAAAGCTCAATGAAACAGGTTAACTATTTCCTGATTTATGAAAGGTTTCTCTTGAAACCTTCCTGCTACCTTAGCAGCTGAATATTTCATGCTACATAGTTTTATATTTACTGTGCTTCATGCTATAAAATTGCTATAGTTCTTTATGGTTTAACAAGTTTAAGAAGTTATATTACATATTTATGTTCTTAAGAAACTCATTTCAATAATAAAGTTTATTTGGTTATTTCACATTTCAGCAATTTACAAGGATTTTGTGGTGTTATGAATATAAAAATTTCCATTTCACATCTCCTTTAATATATTAGGGGCACAGAATAGACTTTTCTTTTAAGGTGAAGCCAAATTTGTTCATGGTTAAGGGCTTTATAATGACAGATCTCTTTTTGAGAAGAATATTTTGAAATATAAACTATACATAATTTCAAAGAATTAAATAATGACTATTTAAGATATGGATTATGGTAAATTTACATGGTGAAGTACAGAATTCTAATCTGAGCATGGCTCCAATTTATCACATACCACCAAGCTAATACAATAACTGTAATCATGTTTGAATACTGACATTTTGATATCTACTTGATAAATTAATAAAAAGCAAAATTCAATTATTATGGTTGTTTTATTACTGAAGCATCCTTCCTAAAATTGATCACCTTTTCATAAAATATGGTTTGGTATTTAGGAGGCATATATATTCAAATTGACATCATACATACATTATATATATCTTAAGAACTATGAATACATTTCTGTCATCAGACCTCATTTGAAAATTGATGAGCACAATGGGAAGTACAAATTTAAGGGGCAGAATTAGGTAGTCAATTGGGCCAAGGGTAAGAACTGATAAACACATTGCAGGACATAAATCTCAACAAGGGAGCTAATTAGACAGAAATGGGTTCAAATGATGGCAAATTAACAAATCAAGGAACAGATATGAAATGGGTCCTGATGCTCTCTTGTGCAGTACGATGCAACTTTGTCGTTTATTCCCATGTATCTATCTCTGCATCCTACATGCTGCCGACAGCTTTCTTTTTCTAACTCATACAAAGAAGAAAAAATGATGGGGTGTTTACTGTTAACCTTGCTAGCTATCCACTTTGGGGTAGGAAACAGGGACAGGTAGAGCATCTAAGCAGTAACCTGCTACAATCCCAAATAAAGTGCTTGAACATCTGCTTTCACCCAGACAAATTTTACAAGCAGTTCAAACAGGAGTGACTCCATAGATATGCAATTACATGATTTATTATCTATACTGAGTTCTAAAAAATTCAGAGAGAAATAAAAGGTATGCACCATTCCCAGTTCTCTAGGGCACATAGATCAGCCTTCCTTTTCTGAATAACTCACTCTTTATTGCAGATTTCAATGCTGGCAGCACACACCCTTCCCAAAATTACTCAAAGCTTCCCTTAAAACATATGGTACTGCCTCCATTTGCTATATACTTGTGTGTATGTGGTTTATGTTTTAACATTTTGTTGTCTTTAGCAAGGAGAGGGGATCTCACTGCAAGGACAACCAAGGGAGGTATGTATTTGCTGTAATGTAGTGTTTGTCATCCCTGCCTGCTTCAACTCTCTCTGGGTCCTGTTGTCCTCAGTTATCTCACTCATGTAGGCACAAGTATTCACAAGAGGCTCTGCTTCTGATGCTAGGTCACCCTGCTTTGTCTTTTTTTCAATATAAGATTTTTACTTGTAAAATTTCCCCTATTTTGCAACTTCACTTCGACTCAGTGTCTTTCCAGGTCTTATTCAATGTATCCCCTGCTAACCCACCCTCAGTGACCTTTATCCATATTGCCCATTCACCAATGCATTCATTAAGGCAATACTCAAATTGTCCAGGGCAAAATAATAATGTTGGTGGCAGATAGAAACAGTTCTTAAGTACATTTTCAGTAAATTTTGGCACTGACAATTCTGAACACAAAACATATATATTAATAAATATAATTCTTATTGTAGAACGTTTTTGCCAAAAACAAATTATTTTGTAATGCATACAGTATTAGTTGGAGAAAAATTTTTAAAAAAGATTTCAGATATCATGATCAAACATTTTATGGCCAAAGCAATCAGAGCAACAGTTTAAACAAAGGAATGCTATGTAGCAGTTACCCTGGTTTGTGTACTGCTATGGTTTGAATGTGTTTACAAAGATTATGTGTTTGAAAATTTATTCTCAAATTCTTACTCCTCTCCAAATTTCTGGTATTTGGAGAGGGGTACTTTGGGAGGCAATTAGGATCACATGAAGTCATGGGGGTGGGACTCCCACAAAGGGATTAGTGGCTTTATCAGAAAAGGAAGAGAGATGTGAGCTTGCTAGCTCCTGCTCTCTTTCCTATGAGGCCTTTCCCAAGTTATGATGCAGGAAGAAGACCCTCCTCCTATCAGCCCTCTGTTTGGGACTTTCCATCCTCCAGAATTGTGAGAAATAGATGTTTTTTCTTGACAAGTTCCCAGTCTCAAGTATTCTGTTATACTTACACCAACTAAGACCTGCATCCTGATCCAGGCACTTAGAAAACATGCTTAAGACTCAGTTTCCTCTTTTCCAAAGTGGTTAAAATAATAATCTTTATCTCATACAAAAAACTAATTAAGATGATTCATAAATAGTGCTTAGCACACTGCTTGGTATTCAATATAAAGTTTAACTACTCCAATTATTGTTTTAAGTAATGAGTTTTGACAGTTCTTCTTCACATTGCGGATGATTAATGAATTCTACTGGTAGACAAAGTTGTCTCACAAAGATATCTTTCTATGCCCAAATTCTGGAACCTGGGAATATACTTGAAATTGGGAAATTTTCCTGAAGGTGGGTTTAGTATCATTTCAGAAACCCTTTTAAAAAAAAAAAAGGAGAAATGAGGCAGATGTAGGATAGAGAGATTCAAATCAACAGGAAACTTGATCTACCTTGCTGGCTTTGAAAATGAAGGAAGGGGCCAGGCATGGTAGTGCATGCCTGTGATTCCAGCAACTTGGGAGGCTGAGGCAAGAGGACTGCAAGCCTCAGCAACTTACCAAGGCAAGAGGACTGCCAGCCTCAGCAACTTACCAAGACCCCATCTCAAATTAAAACCTAAAAGAGCTGGGGATTGCTTATTAGATAAGCACTACTGGGTCCAATCCCTGATACAAAAAGAAAAGAAAAGAAAGGAAGAAAGAATGGAAGGATGGAAGGAAGAAAAGTAAAGAAAAAAGTAGAGGAAGGGTATCAGGAGTCATTGGTGACCTTCAAAAGCTGAGAAACACACCACCCAACAGCCATTCAGGACTGAAGTGGGAACATGAATTTATCTCAAACTTGGGAACTTCAGTCCTACAGCCATCTGGGACAAACTTCTGCCCACAACCTGAATGAGCCTAGATCACGCTTTCTCCCAGAGAGCCTGCAGGTAGCACCCAGATATGCTGACAGATTTTAGCTCAGATTCTAAGCAGAGGACCCAGCTAAGCCTTCTCAGATAGCTGACTTACATAATAACTTTTTATTTAAAGCTACTTAATTTGTGGTAATTTCTTATACTAGCAATAGAAAATGAATAGTCTTATAGTGCATAGCAAAGAAAATTAAATTCAAGTCAAAATACATATGATGTACTTCACTGAATATGAAATTACAGTTTCTAATATTTTAAATCTAGTATAAAAGAGACTTACTCTATTAGTTTTTTTCAATAAAAACAAAACTATTATTATCTCATTTATAAATACACTATTTTTGTCAAAACAAATAATCCTAGATAGAACAAAATATTATGTTATGGACTGGCTTTCTTAAATATGTTATTATCAGTCTTGAACCAAACAGGAACATTGTAATTTAGTCAGAATAAGGTAGTCCAAGAAAGGTAAGCAAAATAAGCTACTTGAACTTCTGTCTTAACAAACTGATGAAATACATTTTATTCTTTGATTTTATTTAGGCATTTTTAGCAGTTAATTCTAGCAGGGACATATACATCTATGTACACAAATTATATCATATACTATTACAACATAAATTATCATATACTATGACATAATATATTGTGTATATGTTTATATGTTCAAAATATTCTTTCCAAACATTGATTTTATCATATCTTTGAATTATAAATTATAAGTCCTTTCCCTAAAAGAGAAATATCAAACTAGATTTTAAAACAATATTTTAATTTTTAACTTTCTGATCTTTTAAAGAGCTATGACATATTTAAAAAATATTTATGGTGTGTTTTAATTTGTGAAAAATAATTGAGGCACATGAATTTATCTCAAACTATCTCAATGATTAATGAATATTTTGCCATGTATGGTTCTTTTTTTCCTACAAATAACCTTTGATTACTCTCATTATGGTCAAAATATATGACCCTAACATAAAAAAATAAATAATTAGAAATAATTATTAAAAGTATATTCTCCTGTACTTTTTAAAAGCACTATCAGTAAAAGTAAAAATATCTGTGAGAATAAATTGTATATTTTTACATAGCTACATCCTTGCAGAAATTATTTTAGACAAAATTTATCTCTTCTGAAATGTTTCATTCCATATAACAGATACACATCTGTTCTTGATGCCATTGCTCTTTTCTCTGCCACCCATGCCTTTATTTAACCTCTCTGCAATGTAACTTTGTAGTATTTCCCTTAACTCTGAAGCCAAGTCTGACCATGTAACTCGTGCTAGCCTATGAGAAGCTGATGATATGGTACATGGAGGAGGCTTGAAAAGTGTTTGGGGAATTAGCATTGCCTTTGCTTTTGCCTTCTATCATTGCCAGAGAGAAGGACCTATCTGCCTAGCCTGATGGAGGATGAGAGAGATTGAACAGAGCCACAAGGTTCTGATTTTCACCTAAACTAGATCAGTTGACCCCCAAACCTGAGTGAGTTCAGTCAAGGCCAAAAGAAGCATGTGGCCATGCCGGCTATAAACAGCAGACCTTCTTCACTGATCCCCCAGGAGTCTAAGCATTAAACATTTCTGTAACATGTGGTTTTATGGATTTTGTTTTCTTTTACTTTTAACACAGAAAAAAGGTAACAAAGACTAATACAGATGCATTCTTTTATAATATTTTGTATTGTATAAATATTTCATTTTTAGAATCAGAAAAAATTGTGCTTTTCATATTTTTACCCATGTATTGCTATTGAAATAAAAAAATTCTTGTGTATCTATTACTTTAAACTTATTAACATATTTTATGCTTCATCATAAGAATTTAAAAATTTTAAAATATTAACAATTTTTGAACTTTTTTCATTTAACATATGTTGTTGTTTTTGTTTCTCTTTTTGTGTAGTACAGATTGAACCCAGAAGCTCCACTGAGCTATATCCCCAGCACTTTTTTATTTTTTTGAGACAGATTTCACTAAGTTGTTGAGACTAGCCTAGAACTTGGAAACCTCCTGCTTAAGCCTCCTGATTCACTTAAATTATTGTGGACCACCACACCTGGCTAAATGCATTTGATTTTTTGGTGATGGTGTTTGTTGGTGGTGGGTTTTGTTTGTTTGCTTTGTGGTACTGGGAATGGAACCCAGGAGTACTGTACCAATGAGCTGTACCCACAATCTTTTTATTTTCTATTTTAAGATAGAGTCTCCCTAAATTGTAGATACTGGCCTTGAATTTTTGATCCTCCTGCCTCAGCCTCCCCAGTTGCTGGGATTACAGGTGTGCACCATTGTGCCTGGCTGTATTTATTTGGAATGACAAGTGTGCACAGGGAAAGTGCTTTGGCTGTCTTATAAATTATAGCATTTAGAGTCACAGTCATTTGACATTCGAGGTAACGAAGTTTTATTATCCATTTGGATATATATGATGCGATATATGTGCCGTGAAAAAAATTAAATTCTAGATTCACCATATGATGCCACTTAGTATATTTTTTATTTCATCCTCTGTTTTAAATTATTTTGTATTGCTATATGTGGAAGTTTGTTATTATCCTATGACAACCTATATTTGGGGAATAATAACACAGATAGATGAGTGAGTAAAAACTATTTTTAATTACCATTGATGATACTGTTTCCCTCTAATGGTAAAGATAATAAAAACTTAGGCATAGCTTTGAATATTTAAAGTTAATTTTTAAATAATCTATGCTCTTTAAAGTCTATATCTTATCTATAATCAACTACCATAGATGGATGATATACTGAGTTCAGGATTTTACAAATCAGTAAAGCAAGGAAAAAGGAAGGTTATCTTTTATGTTATGGAATTTGTAATCTGTAGTACTTAATTTGCCTTCTGAAAACTGGTGAGTACTTTGAATATTATATAAAATTTGGTAATTTTCAAATTTCACATATTAATATTTTGACCTAGTAATCTTTTACTTTTCAGAAATTTCATGCTTTTTTTGTAAGTCCTTTCAGTCTTATCAGAAGTCAAAGATGACTGAAATCAGTTTTCATTCCTTTCTATCATTATGTTCCCTCTTTATCAATATATGATTTCCCTATAATTTTTGTTCTTCTTTTTTTTCCTTCATCTTTTCCACTTGATGTTTGAATGTTAATTAGGCTGAGACAAAATGCTTGTGTGAGATAATCCTCCCACCTCACCTTTCCCATCCATGATTTTAGATTTCATTTGGTCATTCTACTGACTTGCTGGAAATATCAAAAGAAGTAGAAAACATTTATGCAAAATGAATGTTCCCTGTTCTAGCCCTCTGTTCTCTGACATTTTGCAGATATGAGGACAGCAATTAGGAGACAACTAGCTTCCTGACCTTTAGGTTTTAGCTTTCTTATTTCTGATGTTACTGCCACCCAAATCTGCTAGTATGAACTGTAAACAATTGACAGCTTTTGCAAATGGCCCCCATAATTAAAATTGTTCTAAATTTTGTATTATAATTATTATAATAATCATCACAACTTTCAATGAGTTATAGACCTGATTAAGGAAAGAAACTATTTATTGGCTTTCTGACTTTTAAATCTTGAGAAAAAGATAAGCACTAGCATTTGAAAGACAGATATCACATGGTTTTCATAACCTTGGGAATGCTGACTTTGATCATAGTAGTATTTATGGTTTGAATATGAGTTGTCCCCCAAAAGATCCTGTTAATGCAAGAATATTCAGAGGTAAATGATTAGATTATGAGAGATGTGACCTAATCAGTCCATCTTAGTGTAAATAGATTGACTTGGTGGTAACTGTAGGCAGATGAGGTATGGCTGGAGGAAGTGGGGTCATGTTCTGGAAGGGTGTGTCTCCCAGCAACCTCTTTCCCAGCCCCCTCTCTCTCTTTGCTTCATGAACCTTCCATGAGCTGAGCAGCTTTCCTTCTCTGTACCCTTCCTCCACAATGTGCTGTCTCATCTTGGGACCAGGGCAGGGGAGTTGGCCATCTAAGGACTGAGACTTAAAAAATCATAAGCCCCAAATAAACTTTTCCTCCTCTAAGTTGTTCTTGTCGGGTGTTTTGGTCACAGTAATACAAAAACTAACTGAAACAGGTATTTTCTAATGTACTTTCTGCTTTTGGGTTTGCTGGTGTTTTGTGGATTTTTACTAGATTTGAATATAATGGAAGCCAAGTGCATGGATTAGTAACCATGGGTAGTGTTGTTCTGTATGTCTGAGTTCATGAAACAATTTTCAAACAATACGAAACATTAAGCCTATAATCCCAGCAGCCCAGGAGGGAGACTGAGGTAGGAGTATCACAAGTTCAAAGGTAGCTACAGCAATTTAGTGAGACCCCATCTCAAAATAAATAAAAGTAAAATCAGACTGGGGATGTGTATCACTGGTTAAGAATCCCTGGAGTTCAATCCCTGTTACCAATAAAAAAAAAAAAAGGAAAAAACCATTAAAATTTAAACATCTCTTCCTAGTACAGCTTATAAAAATATAAACTGCCTTTCTATACTTTTCTTAACACTTCTGCAAGAATGGCACCTAAGAACACATTTTTTTTCCAGGTAAGTTTGTTTTGTGTCTCAGCATTCCCTGAAAATAAAAGAACTTAAATATATCATAAGAGAAATGTCTGCCTTCCTAAAAATTCACATGCAGAAAGATATGAACATATACCAACTCATTTTGCAATAAACTGATATCCACAATATCCATTTGGAGAAGATTAATAATATCAAATTATTATTATTAATAATAAACAAAAAAGTCATTTGGCAAGCAATGAATTAAGTTCAATGTATTTATCTCTCATATTTAACAAAATATTCACTAGAAAATTTATCTAACTGGCAAAATATATAATAGAATTGAATGCTTAGATGCAAATTGTATAATTTTTGTAAAAATATATGCATCCTATTTCTTACTAGTAAGTGAACCATAACAAAACACCAACTAGGTCTGAGAGACTACCAGAAAAAAAGTCTTCTTTCAAGTTACACAAGTACATGATATATGTACTACAAAATAATATATGTACTCAGATTAAATTCTTTATCCCATACCTGTGTTTTTAATCCAGTACTTGCTTCCCAATATGAAAGAATTTGATTGTATAAGGTTCTAACATGTTGTAAATTCAGGAAAAAAAAATAAGACTAAAGTTCTATGTTAAATGAGAAAAGTAATGAAACCTTGAAAATACATTAACAAATAGGTCAAACTGCAATTATGAGTGTGGTGATGCATGCCTTTAATCTCAGAGGATTGCGAGGCTGATGCTGGAAGATCACAAGTTTAAAGCCAGTTTCAGGAACTTAGAGAGGCCCTAAGCCACTTAGGGAGAAGCTGTCTCAAAAAAAAGACAGAAAGAAAAAGAAAAAGTAAAAACAAACTAGAGAAGTGGCTCAGTGGTTAAGCACTCCTGGGCTTAATCCTTGTTACCAAAAAATAGAAGAAAAGAAAAAACAATCTGCAATCATGAGAACAAACAAAGCTAAGATGAAGCAAATCATTCTTACAGTTAAGTGACTCCCAAATTTAACTTTATTTCTGTTAAAATAAATATCTCACTCATTTTACCAAGGAAGAAATAGATTTCTTCTGGAAAAAAAAATATAACACTAATGTCCATCAGGTAAATAGTCCAGCATATTAAGTCAACCAAGGTATTAAAATGAATATGAATCCTTGTTGTCCTAGCACCACACTGCTCTCAAGTCCTGGATCATCAGTTTCCCACCAAGTGAAGAAACAAACTTGCCAACGGGTCCTGCTCTTTGCACTTATCTACCATGTTATGCTCTTAAATGCTCTTGATTATTTTCTTCAGATGTGTTAGGGTATGAAAAATAGACATTGTCTTTCTCCCTCTGTTATCCTTCTAAGGGCAATCAATCACAAAGCAAACAAAATAATAATCATAATATTTTTCTATTGAAGGAAATTAATTAAAATATTATATATCTAGATAAATTAGTTATAGTAAATGAACTTCTCTGGATTCATTAAGCCTATCTGAGATAGTACAAGAACCGTTCTCAGAAAACATTTTCAGGACCTACTATGTGCCTCAGCATATCTTCTTTATTATTTATTCATTTGTAATGATTATTATTATAATTTTTGGTCTTTGTTTCCAATATTCTTCCACCAAACTGTGTTACTCTCCAGTCCACAAATAAAAACACTAAGCAAAAAATACTGTGCTTTCAACCTTGCTGTTTGCTTTTTCTATCACTGGAGTTGTCTAATGTCAGCTTATTCTTCCACAGGATACAAGCCACCCTACCCCACTCACTTATTCTTGTCCTATTTGAGAGTTAGAAATCTTCTCTAAAAAATGACCTCTTCCAAGAGGCTTTACTTAATTTCCTGTTGTCACCAAAAGCTTGGTTCTTGTTGCTGATGCTAATCCCATAACAAGGACACAACTTTGAGAAAATAGAAAAAGAAGTTTTATTGCTTTGCTAGCAAAGGAGAAGTAATAGTACTCCCATCCCAGAGGCTATGATTCTGCCCATCAGGGAGAACAAAGTATTTTAGAAGATGTGATTCATTCCATGTGTTCCCTGTACTGAATGGAAGGGAGGGTTGATTAACTAATTTGGAGATAGCCAGTCATTTCTTAAATCTTACAGCATAGTCCATGAAATCTGAATTATTTGGTTTCTATGGGGTTATGTGCTCAAAGACAGGTAACTCAGTCTAGGATGGGAAAAGGTAATGCTGTTTTCCCCAAGATTAGGGAGGGGAGAGGGAAGAGAGGACAGAAAAACATGTCCATTTTAAAATAAGCCTTAGCAGAAGAGCAACAAGAGTTATATTCAAAGCCTGAGGTGGACCTCTGTCACACTCTGGATGTCTCCCAGACTTGACCTTCCAAAGTGTTTATAGTAGACAAAATGTTTACCATATTCTACTTTGGATTCTTCTTCTTCCCAAATCGTGAATAGTGATCAAACTCTTTAAACTTCTAGGGGATTGCCGGGTGCCAAACAACTGCTTGTTAATTTCTCATCATCTTTTAAATGGATTCTTACTGAAATGGAAACCAGTGCTAGAGTCTGTCACACACTGGCAAGAAAAAGAAGTTTCTATCCCATTGTGAGAGGCTGAGAACCTCCTGAGCCAGTCGCATAAATTTCAGGCCCTTTATTCAGCTAACTAAAAAGGGTAATGTAATGTCCTCTGGATGGTTTCGTTTCAATTATTGAGATAATTGCTTCCATTCTTTTATTCAGTAGCATAATAGAAACCTGGCCTAAATATGCTTATTATTAAAATTCAGTGATTAAAAATATAAATTCCTTCTCTATCTACTTCGTTTCCTATCAACATTTTAATGTGTAATCTTAATTTCCAAGTGGGAAATGTTATCCAAATTTGAGGCAACAACAAAAATATATGTCTTATTTTGAAAATGGCCTGGTTTAGAAGCCCTGGGGTCATCTCAAAAGTAATTACAAAACTGGAATATGGAAAGTTTGTTGGGCGAAAAAATGTCTTTCCCTTTGGAGACATTAACCTAAATGCTCTTTTCCTACCTTTTCTGTTTCTTCCATTTCATAATAGGAGCCATCTTCCCCTCCCTTCTACCCTTCTCATCTTCTTTCTATAGCGGTTAGCAGGAAGTCACAAATTTCATTTCAAAAGGAAAGTTTTTAAATGGTAACTCATGAGAAAATGGGTAATTCTCCACTATTGGAATTGTACTGTAGTATAATCAAACACTGGAATTTCCTTGATGGATGACACGGTTGGATGGATGCCACACACTGTACACATCAGCTTTACTGCTGCACAACAATAATGTCACATTCTAGGCTGTGAAATATGTTCTCTTTTAAGGAAACTTGTAATACATAATAAAAAAAGATCTCATTTTAGAATTGTTGTTTTTGGTTAGGTACCATATGTGAAAGAGTTCTCAAATGTTATAGAATCCTACAAGTTGATTAGTATATATAACTCTAAGTATCATTTATTGTAAATCATGTTATACCCAATATCTCAATAGGGAAAGTTTATTTAGATAGTAGATATTTGCTTAGCAATTGTTAACAGAGTCCTAGATCAGAAGCATGAGTCTGGGGATCCAATAAGCCAGGTCCAGCCAATCACCACAAAAAACAGTGAAGGTAATGGAAAAGCATGAGAGGAACTTTAACCAGTGTAGCTACACTGGGGAGACAAGGGGACATATATCCTTAACCCTGTCTTCAAGGGGCTGCCAATGACCTTGAGGTTTTACTAAAAAGGAAATGAGTACAAGGATTGGGGGTTTACATAGCTGGGTTGCTTTTCACAGGGGCCAAAGCAGGTGATCTTGAACAGATATGGTCTGTCAATCATCATGTGAAGATTGATCAGGGGTCCCTAGTCCCAGATAAGAAAAATATTGCCGGGTAAGTGGGTGCAGAGGTACTAAGTCTTTAATACTGCTTTTAGACACTTAGCAGATATTTGCAGGCAAAAGTGAAGAATCTAATTCTGTGTTACAGAATTATATGACATTCCAATACTCTTTTTTTGTAAGAATGGGAAAGAGATCATGAAAAATATTTACACATATATAGAAAATATATCTTTAATAACTTTATTAAATTTTTATACTGCAAGTACTTTCTTTTTGAATCAAAGAATAATAAGCAAAACAAAAGACTTGACTAATTCTTAGTAGATGTGATAATCATTCACCATGTATTTCTGCAGAAGCATTATGTGGCTCAGTATTTTAAATGAGATTAGCAGTTGAAGAATTGGGGTATCTATAGTAGAGTTGGCCAATCCATATTACAGGTAGCACTCATTTGAATTTGTACTTTAAAGACTCTGAGTATCCGCTCCCAAATAATTCACAATCTCTTTTTGTATTGTTTTCTCCTCCCTACAGAGATCAGAAAGCTAAAACACCTTCTAGACTGTCTTGACTACTAGTAACCATGTGATGTAGTTTTGCTTAATGAGACATATTTGCTTAAAACTGAAATTCATGGGAAGTATATTCTTTCCTGTATATGTCAGAGATAAGGACAAAGCTCTTTGCCCTTTGCCTTTTTTTTTTTTTCTTCTTCTTCTCCCTCACCAATCATGGACATTATGCTTGGAAGTACAGCAACAAATCTCAGGACCATGGGGACAAAAACAAGGCATTGGTGGAGCTCAGGACATAACACATCAAAACACAGCACTAGGAAACCCAGAATATTCATTGCCAAAATATGCCTCTTTTGCATTTTAATTATTTTGAACTGGTTATTTTGAGAAACCACAGATTCAGGAGTAGCTCTGAAAAAGAACATTCTTTTGTAAAGAGAAATTTTTCTTCTACAAAGGAAATCTCCATTTGTAAGAGCCTTTCCCTCTTTGTATTAGGGAGAGAAGGATGACTAATTCATTGGAGATTCTTAAAAACTGAGAAGGCACTGACTTAAGTCTGCATAAATAACCTTACCTGTATTCATAAGGAGCTTTTCCTAGCCCCCCTCATTTTAACTGCCCTTTCCCTTATACACTTTATTGTAAGCCTTTGAGATCTACTCTAGAGATTTACTAATTCCTCTGAGTTTTCTCTTTCCTGCACAGGAGATATACACATTAATATTATTTTTGTTTTTCTCTTGCTAATCTGTCTTTAGTTATAGGGATTCCCAGTTAAGAACTATATAGGGTCAAGAGGAAATTATTTTTTCCTTCTCTATAACACAAGAGTGACAATCCATGAAGAAAAAAGTAATCAAACTCCATGATGATTTTGTTGAGCCATTCTACCTGCTCTGCACTGCATGCGATAATGAAATTCCTAACATGTTTATATTACTCTTGATCATATTGTGTCTTGGAAGCTAAGCACATCCTAACTGATGTTTAGATGGGCCCCTGAAAGTGAGTTGCTACCATGTCGGAACCTAAGACATAGAACTGCTCTAGGAAGAAGTCACATGTTAAGGTCCAATTATTTTAAGCTATACATTTGGTCACCCTTCTAATATATTGGTGAGTCATTTGCTCAAGTCCTGTATGTAGTCATTTGCTCAAATTCTGTATGCATCCCATACCTATCAAATCAGATGGATGAGTAAATTATTGTCCTGTTGCTATTGAAATAAAATTTGCTATTAACTTTCAAATATACAATTGGTTGAGACTCAATATTCACATTTCTACCACTTCCACACAAACAATTAGGCAACACCATAATTTAAGGAAGGCAGAATAGACTGGTTTTAGGATTGTCAATGTTAGAGACAAGAAATGATACTCCAAGATATAGCATGTGGCATGTTGATTACTTTGAACCAAAGGAGACTGGATCAGGTGTGATGGTAAATATCTGTAATCCCAGTTACTTGGAAGGTTGAGATAGAAGGATCACAAGTGCTAAATCAGCATGAGTAACTTAGTGAGACTTTTTCTCAAAAATAAAGTACAAAAATAGCTAGGTGTTAGAGCACTTGCCTAGCATGTGTGAGGCCCTAGGTTCAATCCCTAGTACCACTAAATGAATACATAAATTGAAAGATTCAGAAATAACCTTAGAAACAAGGTATTTTCCCTCAAGAATCAGAGTATTTGTTTTTTATTTTTTTGTTTTCTCTGAAGTTTCCTCATCTAAGGAGGAAAACTCATAGGAGAGTAAGAATCAGAAAGTTTGCTGGTCCATTTTCAGAACACAATATTTAGCTGTGATTGGAAAGTAAGATCCAATCATGGCCATCTTAGGATCCAATTGTAGCCATTTTAACTCTACCCCTTACCTTTGCCCACTGCAATTTTAAAATGAGCTAATTGCACAGACTATAATCCCAAGATCCTCCTACCAGGGCTCAGGACAGCGCTAGGCCAACTGCCTGCCTAGGTGCAGGTGCTAACCATGTAGCTTGCCCTTCTGCACAGGTAAGGCTTGCCTTGCTGAATCACTACTGAGGCCATGTTTGATTTCTTGCAGCACCTCAGTGTTTCTAACAGAAGAAACTCAGTTGCCTTGGGATCCTCCCCTGTAGTCTAATCAAACAGAAAGAATTAACTAACAGGGAAGGAGAATAGAGTTTATTCTATAACCAGAACTAAAACAAACTTTGTTCAAGACCATTGTCTACTTTGGAACCCAATCATTTTCCCCCCAAATAATTTACTCCTCCTCTAAAAATCGCAGAGTAACCATACTTCCCTGTCCTCTCTGAAGAGGACAGAGAATCTTTCAGACTTCATTGGGGTATTGGGTACTCACTTTTCATTCTTGTGATACTTCGACACAAAATGGCTCTGAATACCTTTTCTCCTGTTAATCTGTTTACTATCAGTTTATTTTAACAGATTTAATTACAGCCCTTCATAGGAAAGAGGTGAAGTTCCTTTTGTACCCTAAATCATACACACACACACACACACACACACACACACACACACACACACCAGGTCCCACCACATTTCCTTAACCACAGAGTCACAGCCCCTGCCCTTTTTTATATTTAATTTACAGACAGTAAAGTTGAGTTGCTTAGGGCCTTGCTAAGATGCTGAGACTACCTTTGAACTCAAAATCCTTCTGCCTCAGCTTTCTGAGCCTCTGGGATTAGACGTGTGTGCCACCACACCCAACTCACCATATATTTTTAAACATATTTAAGAATTAGCAACAGCCAGTATACACAGCTTTATAAATGCACATAATGTTGGCCACTGATGGTTCTCGTGTCAGAAGCTGCTTCTTCTTCAAGGAAGGTACTCATCTCTTTTCAGAGAATCAAAAACTGCTGAAAGCTGATTTCTAATGTAGTCTAAGACAACATAAATTGTCTATGAAATGGACATTTTTATGTATTATTGTTGCAGCAACAATTTCTGTAGCACTGGCCACTCTTTTGGGAGTTGTCCCTTGCAGAGTTGCTTCATTGCCTTTCTAAATTCTAAAGAAAATCTACCAATCTAACAAAAAGAGGTGAAAGATCTCTACAAGGAAAACTACAGAATACTAAAGAAAGAAATTGAAGAAGACCTTAGAAGACGGAAAGAGCTCCCCTGTTCACGGAAAGGGAGAATACTGTCAAAATGGTCATATTGTCAAAAGTACTATACAGATTTAATGCAATTCCTATTAAAATTCCAATGATGTTTTTCATAGAAATAGAAAAAGCAGTCATGAAATTCATTTAGAAGAATAAGAGGCCCAGAATAGCCAAAGCAATTCTTAGTGAGAAAAGTGAAACAGAGGCATCATAATACCAGACAGACCTCAAGTTATACTACAGAGCTATGGTAATAAAAATGACTTGGTATTGGCAACAAAATGGATAGGTAGACCAATGGTACGGAATAGAAGACAAAGAGAAAAACCCACATAAATATACTTATCTCTTACTAGACAAAGGTTCCATAAACAAATGTTAGAGAAAAGATAGCCTCTTCAACAAATGGTGCTGGGAAAACTGGAAATCCATATGTAGCAAAATGAAATTAAACTCCCATCTCTCACCTTGCACAAAACTCAACTCAAAGTTATCAAGAACCTAGGCATTCGACCAGAGACCCTGCACCTACTAGAAGAAAATGTGGGCTCACGTCTCCATCATGTCAGCATAGGAACTGAATTCCTTAACAAGACTCATAAAGCACAAGAAATAAAACCAAGAATCAATAAATTAGATGGTATAAGCTAAAAAGCTTCTTCACAGCAAAGAAAACAATTAAGAATATGAAGGTAGAGCCTATAGAATGGGAGAAAATATTTGGCACCTGTACCTCAGACACAGCATTAATCTTCAGGATATAGAAGGAATTTGGAAAATTTAACACCAAAAAAATAAACAACCCAATCAATATATGGGCTAAGGAGCTGAGTAGACCATTCTCATATGATATATAATCAATCAACAAATATATTATAAAATGTTTAATATCTCTAGTAATTAGTAACATGCAAATTAAAACTACTCTAAGAAAACATTCTTACTCCAGTCAGAATGGCAGTTATTAAAAATACAAACAACAATAATGTTGGTGAGGATGTGGGGGAAAAGGTACACTCAAGCATTGCTAGTCAGACTGCAAATTGGTGCAGCTGACCTGGAAAGAAGAATGGAGACTGCTTAGAAAACTTGCAATGCAACCACCATTTGGCTCCCAAAGGACTTAAATACAGCATACTACAGCAACACAGTTACATCAATGTTCATAATACCACAATTCACAATAACCACACTGTGAAACCAACCTAGATACCCTTCAATAGATGAATGGATAAAGAAACTATGGTAAATATACACAATGGAGTATTTCTCAGCAATCAAAAAGAATAAAATATGGCATTTGCCGGTAAATGGATGGAGTTAAGAGAATGTTATCCTAAGTGAAGTAAGCCAATCCCCCCAAATCAAAGGCTGAATGTTTTCTTTTATAAGTGGAGACTAATACATAATGGGGTATTAGTATCGGGGGACACGGATGAGTAGAGGAGCTTTGAATGGGGCAAAGGGGAGGGGGAGGGGTATGGGAGTATGAAAATGGTGAAATGAGATGGACATTATTATCCTAGGTACATGTTTGATTGCACAAATGGTGTGACTCTACTTTAGGTACAATCAGAGAAGTAAAAATTTGGCTACATTTGTGTATAATGAATAGAAGAACATTCTGCTGTCATGTATAACTGGTTAGAACAAATAAACATATTAAAAAGAAACCATGTTAAGATTCCATGTAACTCCAGTCAGAATGGCAATTATCAAGAATATAAGTAACAATTGGGCTGGGGATTTGGCTCAAGCCATAGCGCGCTCGCCTGGCATGCGTGCGGCCCGGGTTCCATCCTCAGCACCACATACCAACAAAGATGTTGTGTCCGCCGAGAACTAAAAAATAAATATTAAAAAAAAAATTCTCTCTCTCTCTCTCTCTCTCTCTCTCTCTCTCTCTCTCTCTCTCTCTCCTCTCTCACTCTCTCTTAAAAAAAAGAATATAAGTAACAATAAATGTGATTTATTTATTGTGAACATAGGAATGTGGGGAGGATGTGGGGAAAATGGATCACTCATACTTTGCTAGTGGGAATGCAAATTGGTGCAACCACTATGGAAAGTAGCATGGAGAGTCCTGAGAAAACCTGGAATAGAACTACCATTTGACCCAGTTATCCCATTCCTCGATATATATCCAAAAGACTTAAATGCAGCATACTACAGTGGCACAGCCACATCAATGTTTACAGCAGCTCAATTCACAATAGTCAAGCTATGGAACCAACATAGATGCCATTCAACGGATGAATGGATAAAGAAAATGTAGAACATGTACACAATGGAATATTACTCAGCCTTAAAGAAGAATGACATTATGGCATTTACCAGTAAATGGATGAAACTGGAGGCCATCATGCTAAGTGAAATAAGCAAATCCCAAATCAAAGAATGAATATTCAGATGATAACACACAATAAGGGTGAGGGTATAGGAAAGAATAGAAGTTCACTGGATTAGACAAAGGGGTATGAAGTCAAGGAAGTGAGAACGAGGGGGTGGGAATAGGAAAGACAATAGAATGAATCAATGTAACTTTCCTGTGTTCACATATGAGTACATGACCAGTATAACTCCAAATCACGTACAACTACTAGAATGAGAAGTTATGCTCCATGTATTTATAATGTCGAATTCATTTTACTTTCATGTATAATAACTAAAAAGTCCAAATAAATAAATTTTAAAAACTGATACAATTTTAAAAAAAAAAGAAAGAAAATCCATACCTCAGTGATTAGGATGTTAAGTGCTAAATAATCTTTCTTTAGATTTAGGGAATCCAGAACATTTGGTGACTTCCAGGTAACCTCAGTATGTGTAAGAGCACTTGTCATTCTTAAACCTGTGCATCCAAAAACACAAAGGATGTGATCTTCTGTGGCAGAGCTGGTCCTTTCAGAGGCTCTAAGACAGACTATATTTCCTTGCCTTTCCTAGTTTTTAGAGGTCACCTGAATTCCTTGCCCCTTTATCCATTTTCAAAACCAGCAGCATCTAAATTTCAAATTTCCTCTTTGACTCTGACTCGGCTTCCCTCATCACAATCTCCTGGACTTGCTGCTTCTCTCTTTCTCTTCTGTGGACCCATATGCTGACTTTGGACTTGTCCAAATAATCCAGGATAATCTCCCCATTTTAACATTTTTAACATAATCACATCAGCGAAATTCCTTCTGCTATATAAGGTAGCATATTCACAGATTCTGAGAATTGACACATGGATTTTTTTGGGGAAAATATTACTCTGCTGAACACAATATTCTTTTTACCTTTAGGAAAAATATAAAATAAAACACTGATGACTTTCACATTGCCATGAAAATAACCCAATATGCTAAATTGCAAAATAACAACACTAAACTGGGTCAGTAAAGAAAAGTACATTTTAAAAAATCTATAAAGCATTCTAAAAGATATAGGTGACTTTTGCATGTAAGTTACTTACAGATACAATTTGGCACAAGTGGAAGAACATTTATGATTTTCATTTACGAAGACCATGGAAGTTGTCTGGATATACATAATGTTTATTTTAAGATATATTGGGACATAACAGAAAGAACTCCTTTTATATTTGGTCTAAGGCATATATAGTAAATAGATGCAAATTTCTCCTGTTTTATTCTCTAGCACAACACTAAGCTATTATCTAGAATGGTGACACTCCAAGAAGATGGAAATATTGTATGGCCACAGAAATATATTTCATGGTTCATTCCTATACTGTAGTATTTGCAAAGGAGCAAAGCCATGAAGAACCTGGTGGATGACTAAACAAATGACTGTAATAAGCACAAAGAGAATTAAAATTCAGAGTCTCTGATAAATTCAGAGGTATCAATAAGATCCCTGCAGCTGATCCAGAGAAACAATGAATTTGTGTGTGTGTGTGTGTGTGTGTGTGTGTGTGTGTGTGTGTGAGAGAGAGAGAGAGAGAGAGAGAGAGAGAGAGAGAGAGAGAGAGAGAGAGAGAAGGAGAAATGAGAAATACACATTTAGAGACTAATGTCTTTCCCTTCATTTAACATAGTGAAGTCATTGCTGGAGGGATAAAAATTGTAAAGTTTGGAAAAAGTTTCCATAAAATCCCATCAGAGTATCTGTTTGGCACTGAGAAATTTCCAAAAGGGCATTTGGGTAGCAGTTTATCATCCTGAAGCTTTGATAAAGCAACCTAATACCCAATGGAAATTAGAAATAATCACAGTAGTGGTTTAGAGTTTCCATTATATTTGAGTTAGATTTAAAAGTATATTAATAATTTAACCACATTTTTTAAAAATTTACATAAGTCCAAGATTTTCCACTAACATATATTCTCACATATTTAGTTAAGAAAAGAACTGGTGAAACTACTTTTTCTTTTGGCTAATATATTTCTAGGTGTGCCTCTAAAGGAAAAAACATGCAATGAGTAATTATAATACCTGATAGCCTCAGAAACAATTTAGTTTTCTGAGACGTGGAAAAAGAAGGAATACTTAAGTTTTTAGTTTGGATTTGTTCTTAGGGATAAGACTCCTACTAATTCATTGCATCCACTGAAGCTTTTATATACCTTTGGTCTCAGATAATTAGCAGATAAGTTATCTCCCAGTAATCCAATTTCCACTTATTTTTTTCCATTTAAAGAAATCTATTTATCAAAATATACAAATGCAGTTATTTTCAAAGCACATAATAAAATGGCTATAGGTTCTACTTTCCTCTTTTTAAACCATAGTTAAATAATGGAATCGTGAAAAAGTCATTACTACTCCTGTTCATCAGTTCTTACTCTGCTTCAAGTGAGAAATCATAACCTTTTGGTATTAAAAGAGCAAATTGGTAAACACATGATTCATCCTGGTTTGGAGTTACTATTCCATAATCTCCAAATTGATATTTTTCCAAAAATAGTATATAAAATATTATATACAAAATTAACTTATTTAATAACAAAATTAGCTTAAACTTTAGGACATAAATATCTCACTGGGGTGATTCTCATCATGTAATCACTTATAATGAAAAAAGAAAACAAAAGGACAATATAGATGCATATAATAAAAGGAAAAGCAGGAGACCTCTCTAGAGAGGACATACATTTGCATGGGTTCTAGAGAAATGTGACTGAGAGGCAAGGTCACCAATGAGCCTTAGATTGAAAAGAAATAGTTGTAATAGGTCATGGTGTTTTCTAAGATCTTTATGAGATAAGCTGACTGGGACTGAGGCTTAACATTTGTTATATTGGATTATAAAACAGAAGTTTCTATGATTTATTTAGATCTCTGTTTTTAACAAAGAAAAATGAGTTTCAAGCTATACAGGGTAAAACAAACATGGCACAAGAGCAGGAAAATCACAGCACTAGAATCAGGCCTTTCTGTGTTCCACAGCTTGATCAATATTCGAGCCCACTTAAAGTTATTTAATCTCTCAGTTTTGTTTTGGTATTTGGATAAAATTTCTTTGCCCTTGGTTTTCTTAGGTTCTTATCAAAATATCCATCAAATAAGAGAAGAAACTCCCCCAAACACTCTATTTTAATTCTACCAACCTATAATCAGAGACTAGGAAAATAGGGTAGGTTGATGTCTTTTTCAACTTGAAACAATATCCAATAAAAATAATCTTGGACCAAAGGAAACTTGTAAGATATTTTAATATACCCATTTATGTATCACCTAAATCAGACATAAGATTATAAACTGATCATAAAACCTGTCATTCCTCCTTCCTCTGAAAGGGTACTATTTCTGAAGGCAAACAGAATATCATGACTACTTCATTTAAATATCTCTCTTTTCTATATTAGTTCAGATTCTGTAATTGTTGGGACTCAAGAGTATAATATATCAAAGCATAGCACTTTGACATGTTGACTATTTTGAACTGAAAAAGATCCGGAGGACCTCAGAAGCAATTCTCCCTGATCTTTCCCCACTCCCCTTCCTCTCCCATGGATTGTCACAGAAACCAGAATTTTTTCCCTAAAACAAACCATAAAACCTAGAAATGACACTTTTTTATCACTTTCTCTCCTTCTCCATATTGCTGGGGATCAAACCCAGGGTCTTTCACATTCTATATACTATCACTGACCTATATTCCCAGGTCTGATCTACCTCTTTTGAAATTAGATCATAAGACCCTTCTTACAGAAAAGTCCTGCCTCACACCTAGGTAAAGGAGTGCTATACAGAGAGGCCAGGAAGAATCCGAACAAACAGATTTTGCCAAGTTCCCCCTAGTTTATTACCATCAGATCTAATCATGTTTCTTTATAACTATCCACTTGTTTTCTAAGGCAGCATAAAAGCAGTTTTCTCTGGGTCTTCAGATATTCATTTTGAAGGCCCCCATATCATATTAAACTTTTGTTAAGTAAACATGCTTCATCCTGCTAATTCATCTTTTGATAAAGGAGTGTTGGCAAGATAGATGCAAGATTAGTTTTGCATTTACTAGCTACATGATATTGGGTAAAAACCTATCTGCATTTCTGTTACCTCATCCATAAAATAAGGGAATAACAATATCTTAGGAGAATTAAATGAACTACTACTTGTAAAGTTTTAGAACAATAAATGCTGGCTATCATTTAAAATACCGAATAGATGGTGTGGGTGCTTAAACTCTCTTAGAATATACAGAATGTTCAGGAGATGGGCAAGGATTGCTAGACTTAAGTGTTTAGTTTCCTTAAAAGGAACTTTTTTCATTGAATAGAAATAAAAATCAAAGATGAAAATGGGAAAAAAGTTTTCTTGAGCTAAAAATAAACAAACAAATGTAAAACAAAACTAAACAACCCCTATAACAGAGACAACCAGAAGAACTATAAATGTTGATTACAATGACTTAACTAATTCAAAACAAATGCAAAAAGGAATACTCTGAAAGTTTTTTTAAACTTAAACTAAACTAAAAACCTAAGAGGATTTTGACAGGGAAAACAACAGTCGAAATCAAAGACAAAAGCTCAGGCTTAATTTTTCAATAGTAAATTAGAATAAAATGAAGTAACCAAAGAATTCAGAAAGAAATTGTGAATCAGATCTTACTCTGCCAAATATTATTCACATATAAAGGTCATTTTAAGACAGTCTAAGCTATTCACATTTAAGGATATACAACACTTATAATAAATGTCTTGAAAAATAAACATTTATAATATTTGTGAGTCAACAAAATATGAATCAAAGAAGAACTCAGGTTTGGGGAATTAGTGGTATAAAATAATTGGCAGTAAACATTTAAGAGAAGTCACAGAAACCAGAATAAAATCAACAATAGGATGAAGTAAAAATCTTGGTATAAATGTGGATCCAAAATGGAATACAAAAATTAAATCATAATTTTTGAAAATTAATAACATTTTATATGAAATAATACTTTATTGATAAAATAGCAATTTACTAATAACATTCTAAGCCTAATTATAAGTACAACCTTTATAATAAAAATATAAAATTTAAAAATTATATCATTATACTCTGATGAAATAACGCAGGTAAAAGAATGTTTTGCAAATTTGCATCTATCCCAGTAGAATTGGAAAGGTTCCCAATTTACTGCAGAAAAAAGGTAAGAAAATTCTCTATAAAACAGAATTTAAAAAATGAAGTCAGTACTTTGCATTAATGCATAAAAACAACAGAAAATATAAAAGAGTAAAGAATTTAAGAGAACAAGAATTCACAGAATCAAAGAAAATTGAAAACATAATAAAATTTATCTGTAGTTTATACTAAATACAAAGTGTTAAAGAAAAGATGGGCATTTATCAGAATTCAGGAAAAATTCCTGATATTTATTTATTTATTTATATTTGTTAGTCATTTCCAAGCATATAGATCCTTGTCCAATAGGCAAAGGTAGCATACATTGAATAATTGGTTTAATTTGAAAATAAACAGAAGCATATGGAACAAACATTGTGAAAATACAATAAAGTAAGGTTGATAGTACTATTTTTATACAATTAGCAAGTGCTTTAAGATGGTAAAACTGGTAACATGGGTCAGTTAATATTAATAAAACATACATCACAATGATGTTATAAAACCATAAATCTACATACATTTGGCATATGTCTTCAAAATATACATATGTAGCAAATCTAAAACAATTTATTTTGAAGTCTTTATGATTTTTATTTCAATAATTAACAGATTAAATAGACAAAAGAAATATATGCACAAAAAATAATATAATGTTCTCAGAAAGTTCCTTGAACTTTATATTCAGCAAACCAAAAATATACCTTAAGTGTCTATGACAACTGAAATGCAGATATTTCAAATATCAATTCTTATGAAAGCCACCGAAAGATCACTCTGGTCCTAACTCAAATCTCAGGGACCCGTCAGAAAAGAACACATGTATTAAGATAGATATAGGCTTAGATAAAACGAACAAAAAAATTTTTCTTCAAGACAGGTACCAAAAATCAATAAATAGACCAGTTTCTATTCTCAAAATTAGTTCCATAAAGGCCCATTCATTTACTCATTTACAAAACAAATAATTAAGCATCTTTGCTAGTAGCTGAGATTATAAGGATAAGTAAGAAAGAGTCCCCATTAGATTTTGAGAAGGCAGATAGATAATAAGATGAACAAATAGGTAATAAAATGGTGGCTTGTGATTAGTCCTATTCTTGGGGCTTACAGTCAATGCTGCTTTTCCAGGGAAGTTTTTCAACTTCCAAAAAAATAAAATTTTCATGTTATGTTCTAAATAATCTTTTTCCAGAAAACAGAAAGAAATACAAAGCTACTTGTTTAGAGTTGGATATTGAGGTACTACTATATGGCTATGAAGCCCGATTTAAATAAGGACCATGGCAGTAAGAAAGCAAAGATATTCAATGGTTTTGTATATCTTAATGCTCTGTTTTATAAAGAAATGCATCAATATGTTTTACTATCTATATATTGAAGAGATGTGTGTGAAGGCTACCTTTCCATTACACAAAGATATAAAATTATGTGTTCTAGATATTGATGAAAATATTTTCCAAAATGTTAAGCAGATAGGAAGTAGTATCAACTGTGTCAAATAGTTTATCAACTTTCAATACAAAAATGTTAACACTTAAAAATATTATAAATATTATACTTAGAAAAATTTTTCACTTCAGAAAATGAAATATTGGGTTAATTTGATTATAAATATATGTTCTATGATCTTGCCATAATATTCACAGATGTATATGCATCCCAAATGCATATGTACTTTAACCAAAAGATATGCATGAATGTTCATAGCTATATGTTATGAAATATCTGAAACTGAAAACAAACAACATGGCCATCAATAGTAGAGTGGGAAAGTAATTTTAGTTTACTCACACTAAAGTGTACTTACACCCCCCAAAAATGACCAAACTGTAGCTGTATGTAATAGCATGAATAAATCACACACATAATATCATGTCAACAAGAAAGTGAATACTTTCTAATATGATTAAAGATCAAAAAGATCAGATACTTCTGGTGGGGAGTGTGAGTGAACTACAAGGGAGCAAAACAAGGGACTTCAGGGTGCTGATAATGTTCTTTCTCTTGATCTAAGTTTGCTTTGTGAAAATCATCTAGTTGTATAATTTTTGTAAATTTCTGTATGTTATACTTCACAAAAATATTTTCTTTAAATAATTTTATGTTGAAATTCTTTGTTCAAATTAACTCTTATTCAAACTATATTTTGATAAAATTAGTGGCATAACCCTCAATTATGAGATAATTTTATATAAATTAATCATTCAAATTGAAAAAATTACAGATATGCCCTGGGTAATAAGCACTTAATTATAAATAATTATTATATATATATAATAAATAAAACATATTAATTAACAAGTCCACTCTTTTTTTAAAAAAAGGCCATAATGAGATAAAGATTAATTATCTAGTTATTACAAATGAGGCTTAAAGTTAGCTGTAGAAAGGACTGGGTTCTCATAGAAGGGATCTAAATAATTCCTTTTAGTTCTCAGGGTACCTGTATATTAAATAACCTACTTTTCAATCTCTTGGAAACCTGCTTATATGAAATTTTCAAAATTTGAAAAACCTGCCTCTAAGGAAATTTTTTTAACAATCAGGTTTATTGAGGTATAATTTACCTGCAATGAAATTAGTACTTTATAAATGCACAATTTAATGAGTTGACCGATTCACACCGTGCTGTAACCACCAGTACAATCATGACGTAGAAAATTTCCATCATCTCCACAAATTCCCTTGTGCCCTTCCTTCACAGTTAATTACCTTCCCTACAATTCTAACTCCAATCAATCACTACCTGCTTTCTTTCCCAATAGTTTTTCCTTTTCTAGATGTTGTATAAATGAAATTAATACAGTGTGCAGCCATTTGCATTTGTCTTCTTTAACATAATACAATGCTGTCAAAATAAAACCTATTGTTGCATGTATCAGTTATTTCAAGTTGCTCAAATTTACTGTAACTTGTTGATTGACAAGAACATTGTGACATATATTTATTCCACAGTTGTTAGTTGGTGTGCTCCATACATATTAATTAGTTCAAGGTGGTTGATAGTGCCATTTGGGTTTTTTTCTTCATCTCTCCTCCTTCTGTCCTCATGTTCTACTGATCACTGAGAGAGAATTGTTAAAGTCCTCTACTATAACTGTGGATTTATCAATTTCTCCTTTCAGTTTCATGTTTTTTTGCTTCATGGGTTTGAAGCTTCGGGCTGTTATGCTGTCTTGAAGAATCAATCCCCTTCTTCGTGTAACGTCCTTCTTATTGGCCAATGATTCTCTGAGTGTCCTTTTGTGATACTCGCTGTGAATTAATTTTATGTGTTAACTTGGCTAGTCTATGGTGTTCAGTGGTTTGGTCAAAATAGATCTAGATGTTGCTGTATATTTTTAGATGTAATTAACAATGAAACCACTAGACACTGGATAAAGCAAATTACCCTCTGTAATTGAATGAGTCACATGCAACCAGTCAAAGGCACAAAGAACACACAGTTTCCCAAAAAAGAGGTAATTCTGCAGAATGAGAAATTCTGCTTGAGTTTCCAGAGTGCAGATTTTGAACTCAAGATTGCAGCATCACTGGATCCTCACCCTGTCAGCTGGATTTACAAATTTGGAACTTAATTATACCTACAATTTTGTCAATTACTTACACTCTCTATCTGCTACCTATTTATCTATCTATCACACTCTATCTCTCAATTTTGCTGCTACTAAGTCCTCAATCTTTGATACACACCTGTGCAACTGAGCCTCCAGATTTGGATTTCTCAGAATTTCTTCTATTCCTCTGTATGTTGGCTAAACTCTGCTTTGAATGAGGTGGTGGGAAGGTGTGGTGCAAAGGGAGCATCACATGGTTGGAAAGGAGTTTCTTGCACCTGGAACCTCTGCTTCTAATCAGTATGAAAATCTGGAACTGAGCATCCTTCTTGCTCCTGTTTCATTGGCAAATTTTGCTTCTACCTGTACTCTATTAGCTGCTCACCTCTGTCTAGGACCAGAGGTCAGGAGGATTTTCTACCCCTCTTTTACCAGAAAATAGCTTTTGCTTAAAATGAGGCAGTGTGAGAAGCACAGAGTTTTCTGCCTTAGCCCTGGAGGGAGCTCTCTCAATATCTGGTGAAAATCTGTGGGGAAGGTGCTGATTCACCTTGTGTCTGGTATCCCTAGGGATTCTGCCCTGCTTCACTAGGCCCATTGTTGAACTTTAGGGATTTAACAAAATTTTTGTTCTTGTTTCTTGCCCATTGTTATGGTTTCCACCTTATTCTCCCTTGTTGTGCTGAAGGTGATCTAATCTGTGTGAACTGTCTCTCTTTGAAGGTGTTTGTCACCTTTTTGGAATTTAGTTCACTTAGTTTCCTATGACCTTGGTTCTGCGACAGACCGAAAAGTTCTAATTTTTTAGTTGATCTTGTTTGTTCTCATCATTAGCGTTGAAGTCACATTCTTAAATGTCTGTTTTTAAAGTAAAGCAGAATTCTCAAAGGACACTTTCAAGTAAAAAAATAAAAAAGGAAACAATTTTATAACTTACATTTTAATTTCTTTTTTTGCTTACCCAATTTGTGACAACAGATTAAAGGCAATTTCCCAATATTTAAAAATTCTATTCTTTTAATCTAAATATAAAAGTCTCATGACATTATTGCATGTTACTTGAAACTCAAAAACATAAATACCTTGAAAAACAAAGCACCAATGCAACAAAACAAAAAGAAAAAAACAAGCTTTGTTTTAAAAAACGTGCATCCCTGCTTCCTAAAGGAATGAAAGGACTGGCCCAGTTAATATAATCAAGAAGAGTAAAATCATACATATCCATCGAATGAATGAATGGATGACTGAATCAAAATTCACTATAGATTAAGTAGTACTAAAATCATTGTGATACCAAATGTTTCAGATGGCAAGAGTGAAAAATACTAGCATGTTCTAGGGTCAAAATGCACTATAAATTGCAATCTCTTCTCAGAACCAATTCACGACTGGCACCCTCTTCCCCCAATCAAAGTTCCCCTGGGTTCCATCCCCAGTACTCAAATGAAAAAGATAAAAAGAACAATAATTTCAGTTCTCAACCACCTGACTGATTAAATGTGATCAATGAAAAGGCTGGATTTCCTTCTCAGCAAATAGACAGTAGGGACATCTGTCCCTTGTCCTATATCTAGCTAATCTCTTTCACACTCTGTCTCGTCCCTTTGTCTCATCCCTTTGTCCCTTGGCAGTGAGATGTGCAGGAAAATGGGAAGGAACAGAGAAGAGAAACAAAGGAAGAGGGGGACTCCCAGTTTGTCATCTAAGGAGACCACTCCCTCCTCACCATACTGCAAGCCCTCTAATTTCTTCAGTGCAATAGAAAAAAATTCCTTACATATTCAGATACATATTATTTAAGAGTTTTATAAGAAAATAAACTAGAGGGAAAGAGAAAGGAAAGCAAAGCCTTATACTGCCATGCTTTATGTGTCATAGCTAATGATTACAATGATTTGTTTATTATGGAACCTAATTATTCATCCTTTAGAAAAGGTGTACCTTAATTATAGTCATTAATAAATGAGATTTTGTATTTCCAGGAAGTATATTGAGTGACATAAGTCTTAACATTCACACTTTCAAACCAACAGTAACATCTTTGTTTGAAAATAAGTGTATAAATAAAATATTAATGAATGTTCTAATTATTCTTTAAAATGTGTGCATTAAGTATTGCCTACTTCTCAAATACAATAAAAGTCAGCATGAAAACAAGATTTCCAGACCATGCTAGCTTCCTCACTGCTACTCTCTTGTTCTCCACATTATGCACAACCCAGGCCTGGAAGGAGGAGCAAGCAGCAGCTCTGCCGTCCCTGTGTCAGTAGGGACCAAGTCACTGTTCTGAATCAGAACTGTCTTTCTGAAAAACAAGACCTGCCACAACCTTGACATCTTGTCATGTGCATATTTCCAACATCAGGCAAGATATTTCCTGGGATCTTCAGCCAGTTCTGTACCAAACAACTTAGACCAATATCAGAATACTTGAGGCTCATTCCCCACATTTAAAATCTTCCAACACCAAACTAAAGGCCAGCCTTTCTCTAACATTCTCATTCTTCTGGCTTGCTTTGCTCCTTGCTCTTCTTACTATATTGTTTACCTTCTCATGAGTCCTTCTGATGTGTCCTCTGTATTTCAGACTTTCCTCATCTGTTGGCTGAACACATTTTCCTTTGTTTAAACAGATGACACATTCCCCACATCTGCACCATTGGAATGCAGTAGTGGGGAGGCTGATAATAGTCTCTTGGATGACTGTCATTTCTTCTAACAGTTTGTCTTTTCTGAAAGATTATGCCTTCATGTCATACGGACTCTATGTATGAGCTACATTCCCAGCCCTTTCCAATTTTGTTTTTTTTAATTTTGAGACAGAGTCTTACTAATTTGTTGAGGCTAGCCTCTAACTTATAACCCTCATGGCCCAGGTCACTGAGAATGCAGGTGTGCTTCACTTCAATCACCTGAATTCCCTAGATATTCTTTGACTTTGCCAAAATGTGGGAGAGTTCACATTTTTTATTTCCAACCAAATTCTCAGTATAATATTATAGGGCTTTGGAATTCATATCCCTGGTTTCTAATATACCTAAATTTAAAATTCCTAGATCTTTTTAATGCACATGCTATTTTCAGTCCACTTTGGCAATAAAATCCTAATGTTATATTATAGTTAGCGCTCACCTTAAAAGGGTTCACTTAAAACAATGAAAACACCAATACTGCATGATCTGACACAGGCTTCTACTCTCCTGGACTCTCATGTTCTCACTTTTATGATTCACAGGAATTTTAAAATAAAATATTAGCCCCTGGGTAAGCCCTTTCTTCCCCTGACCTATCAGCACCCTGATGGCTCCTATCCTTTTCTCACTAAGTGTGCATCCCATGGTGTATGGTTTACCATTTGAACTAATCTCCTGCCAGTGTCCTCAATTACCATGGACCCCATGCTTCTATCACATGCACAAAGGAAAAAACAGGCTCAGATCAGTTCTACAGCCACCTACCTGATTTCTATAAATAGACTGACTCTCACAAAGGAAAATATGCACCCACACCCATAAATGTATGCATGTCAAGATCAGTAAAAGTGATACATCTGCCTCCTCTTAAATAAAAATCTATTGTGTAGGTCTTCAGTATTGTTTATCAACCTTTTCATTTTTTAAACTTTTCTCATTTCCTTATGGATAACTTTAAACCTCTATGTTGTCCCTCAAGCTTGCTAACACTTTTCCTGTCCTCAGCAAATGACCTTGCAGCCTGCTACACTGAGAAAAATGAGAACATCAATTACTTCAATTCCTCTTTCCCTGTTCCCTTCACACCTCAAATACATTAAATTTTATACAGTCAAATATTTTCTCTAGTCTTGATAGAATATGTTTTTTTCTCATTGTTTTAGTCAGCTTTTTCACTGCTGTGACCAAAAGACCTAACAAGAACAATTTTAGAGGAGAAAAAGTTAATTTGAGGGCTCACAGTTTCAGAGGTCTCACTCAATAGACAGCTGACTCCATTTCTCAGGATGAGCAAAACGTCATGGCAGAAGAGTATAGAAGGAAGTGGCTTACGACATCACACCAGGAAGCAGAGAGAGAGACTAAGTTCACCTCACCAAATAGTACCCCCAAAGCATGCCCCTCGGGTCACACATCCTCCAGCTACAACTCACATTTACCATCCAGTTAATCCCCAACAGGGGGACTAATTCACTGATTGGGTCAATCATAACCCAATCATTTCATAACTCAATCATTTCACCTCTGAGACAACGCATGTCTCACACATATGAGCTTTTTCGGGTCACCAACATCTAAACCATAACACTCATTCAAAGGTATTGTATTATTAGTAGAAATATTTTTTTAAATGATCATTGCCGGTTCTGTGTTGTACACATAATGAGTTTGTTAGAATATACTTTCTTATTCCAGTATCAGGTACATCCTGAAGTTCAGCTTCCAATAGAATCTCCTTTGTTTGGTGTTTCCACAGAATCTCTCAGATTCCTATTTCTCCTGATATAGAGTATCTGACTTTCTCAGAGAACTCCTACTAATTGATCAGCACAATAAATCCAGATTGTCCGAAGCCAAAAGCCACTGTATTCCACTTCTGAGAAGGCCACTTCTTATCCTTGCTTTATTAATAGGGAGACCCTCAGACAGATGGATTCTTCCATAAGATGTAAAACCATTTATACAGCAAATTCATGGCATACCTGTCTGCACAAAGATAAGACTAAGGATCCTTTAACATCTTTTATCTTGCTGACTCTAGCCATACAAGATTCGTTTGCACCACCCAAAGGGCTCTTTGTTAATTCATGAGGTTGTGAAATCTGTTCTGATTCTTACATAATTTGAGACAGCTCTGATAGGATACATCTTTGATGTGTGATAAGCCAACACTTAAGGTTAACTCTTGACACCACAGCTAGGAACTTTCACCACTAAGCGCTTCTTTCTGTAACTGTTTCTTTTACATCTCCTCCTTTGCATTCCCTTTTAACTCTCTCTGTATATACCCTTAGGATTTCTCAATCCTAAAACAATAGAAACAAAAGTAAAGGAGCACTACTTGAACTTTGTCATTTCCTCTAGTTATTCACAATCTCTCCTATTTGCCCCATTTGGGCACTTTGAAAAAAAGTCCATCACTCCAATTACAATACATCTGCTAGCTTTAGGCTTGTAGCCATGTTCACAGGACAGCCACAGCACTCACACCCCTGATCACATACTACCTGCCTCCTACAGCCCTTTCCTGGCTTTTCTCTGGACATTAAACTCATCCTCTGACCATCTGGTCTCCTCTCATGTCTCTGATTACCTTTTACTCACAATTCTCTAACCACACTGTTGTTTCCTTTTCTAGCCTCTTCCTTAGGACCTCTGCATTAGCTGTTCATGCTGCCTAAAAGGCTCTTCCACTAAATCTTTGCCAGGGCGACACTGTTTTTTTAGCATTTGCAATCTCAGCTCAGTTTTCAACATCTCACAGCAGTTTTCCAAACATCCCCAATGCACTTCAACACAGAACAATATCTGTTTTTAGAACTTTGTAGCATTCTACACTCTTGAAATCACCTGGAATAGTGGTTTATTTATTTGTCCCTATATACACATCAGTTTGTGTGTTCCTTGACTTCTAGGGCTTTTCTGCTCTTCCTTACTTACAAACAAGTGGTTTGAACAATATCTGGCACATAGCAGGTACACACTCTACCACTGTTTTTCCTCAGAGGAATAGTCTCACTCATGGCCCCTTCAGAAAATTAACTCATTATTGCACAATTGCAGATCCCATCAGATAATATCTTATTCTTTCCAGGTTTCTTGATTGAAATTAAAAGTGAGATTGTGCTGCAGCTTATTTTCATTCGTGCAGAAAATTTGGCACTGAGATATATCACAAGCCACTAGCTAACCTTGTGGGGACAATGACTGTTGGTTGTTCCCTACTCCCAGCCAGGCAGAAAAATGTGTGTGAGGTATATATCAAAGACATATTTGAGCTGATGGTCTTTCAATAGAAATAACCAATATAAATAAAAATTATCACATCAAATAAATTTATGAATTAATAATATATACTGGCTCAACTTTATGGTTAGATCTAAAATGTCTACTCTATAAATTAAGGTATACTTGCTCAATTGTAAAGCTATTACTGTCCAAAGCAGAAATAAAGTTTCAAAACCTTCTATAAATATCCTACTTCCTCATGAAAGTGACAACAGTTTGGAGCCTCTATTGTACAGTAATTTTTTCTTTCTTTTGATACTTTTACAAAAGGTGAAATATTATGCAGGAGAACTAGCCTCACCCCTTTAACCATTCAGTGCCATGAAGAAAGGAAATATGCTAGCATAAAAGAGACATCTCAAGAAGGCAGCTGGACATGAGTCTGGAGGTCAGTGGGAAGAAGTGGGCTGAAATAGGCATCTGGGAGTCTCCTTCATAAACAATCACCTAAAGGAAAGGGAATGAATGATGACATTAGGTAAATACTGTTGAGGGAGAACACAGGTGGTCCCATATCTCTGACCTCTAGAGTCTTCCCTATCCAAATAAGCTGGGATTGGGGGATGGTGACTATGGATGTGCATGGTGTCTCAGAAGGACACCATGTTTTAAGGAGGAAAGCACAATCTGCTTTATCTCATGCTGTTGAGAGATGAAGACCAAAATGGTTATTGTTTGGCAAAGAAGAGTTCATCCATAACAAGTGATTATAACTAGATAACTTTCTTAGACATGAGTATTTCTTTTGTCATGGTAGAATACTAAGTCTGATTTATAGGTCTAAAAAGTTAGTGGATATAAGGAGCAGGATTTTTAAAGAACTGAAAAAAACACCAGAACATCAATGTGAATTAATATGGAAAACAGCTAATGCTTCCTCAAACTTTTGAAAATATTTAATTAGTCACACAATTATTATTTAAAGAAACATGGTTATACCTTTGGAAGGTTATACATTTTTTTAAGCAAATTTAAAAAATGCTTAGGTTCTAAATGAGTAAATTTTATTTTTTAATTTATTAAAACCCATTAGGTAATTTACAATAACATATGTGATTTTATCCTAGTTGTAATATTTTTAATCATTTTAAAAATCATATACATCTTAGCTCAACTATCATATGTGTGTTCTTTGGTTTACTTAAAATGTGCATAAAGCTTTTATAATTACTGGTATTTATGAATCCAGTGACAATACTTAGAAAGATACAGTAACTATTAACATATAAAAGATGAAATATTTGCCTCATTCACTGAAACATATTCATGGAAATTCCTGGTGAGACTTTTCTTTAATAAAAAGAAATATGAGTTCATGCAAGTACTTAAAATTATGAATTTAATTTCAAAATTTTACTTTAGCTAATACTTTCAATCTTTATCATTGCCATACTTGCTATAAAATCTATTTAAAATGTCTAAATTATCTGTTTTGGCTTAATATAATTAGGTAAAAAATATGAAAGAACCTTGGCTATTAACTTTTACCTAAGTAATGCCTACTTCTGCCATCTGGTGGCCAATCAAAAGGTATCTTCATGATTGGCATAAACCAGGCCTCATTGAACAATCCTAAATTAATCTCCCAGATAGCAAGTATTATCTTTCACTTGAAAAACGTCAACATTTACAGATGTTTTTGTTTTTATATGACAATGCTCTCTGTAGTTGTTTGGAGCATTGCAATATGCATGCTGAGCATATTAATAATGCCTCATGCTAACAAAGGAACTATCAATTTTGTACCAACAATCAAGTTAGACATAAAACCTGATAATAATTCTCCACTTATTTCGCAAATATGGCAATTTCTAGAATATCTACTTTTTTAATAAACACTCAATACATTTCAAAAAAGCTTTCAAAAGGCTTGCTGTTTGTTGTATAACCTGGAATTTATGACTTGCTACACTGCCTAGAACTTGTCTTTACTGTGCCTTTGGCATTACAAATACCATTGTTAGATGAAGACATTTTAAAATTAAAAGAAAAATAGTTTGAACTATGAGCAAGTTCATTTGCATTACAGGCATTTTGCCATATTTTTTATAATTTGGGTTCTTCATTTAATAAATTTTAAAGGTTGCATGTAATTACGTATCAGAGAATCAGAATGCAGGAGTTAGAAGAGCTCTTAGACTTCACAAGTTTCATTTCTCTGCCCAAAGGACAAACATTTTCTACAATGTCACTAATAAGTGGTTATTCAGCTCTGCTTACATACTTTCAATAAGAAATCGCTATACAATTATGATGACATCATCCTAAGAAAATTACTCTAAACACTTAAAATGTACTTACCAGTATCTTATCCCATTGGTCTTAGTTTTTTTCTCTGGAGCCTTACAGAATAAATTAGACTCATTAAAGGTGATTGCCATGTTCTAACTATCATTTTCTCTTCTTTAGGATGGACATATCTATGTCCTTCAACCGTTGCTCATCAAGCCAAAACACTAATTTCTTCATCAATCTGGTATTCTTTAATTTTTCTTCAAATTTATAAATATAGTGCTGTGGGTGACACAGCTGACTCATGAGGCCCTGTGTTTGATGCCCAGCAACACAAAATAATTAAAAACAATAACTTCTAACAGTCTATAACTGCCTTCTCTTCTCCTGGTGTCTCCTGGCAATCAACTTTTGTATTGATCATTATGTTCTTTCTACGTGTGCTCTTTCTCTTTTATATTAGACAACTTGGATTTAAAGGAGGAGACAGGTGAAATAAAATTGTGAGTTTGAGTTCAACTCCATCACTTATTAGCTCTATAGCCATAAATATGTCTGATAATCTCTTTGAATTTTAGACTCCTCAATAGTAACATTAGTGTAATAAGATTTAATGAAATGCAGGTCATTAGTCACATTACAGCCAGCTAATATTTCTAATAAGTGCTTTTTATTATTATGTTATTCCCTGCTTAAAGACTTCAATGACTTTCCATTGCTTTAAGTATGAAAATAAAGCTTCTTAGTTTGGCTTAAAAGGCACTACATGAATTGGCCTGCAGTATCATATCCGGGTCTTATCACATGCCACATTTCCCAAAGTGCTCTCATTCTGGGTACTTCGATCTCCTCTCCATCTCCTACTCTAACCATGCTTGATAGGGCTTTTCCATCTGTGATCCTTCTTTACTGCCCTTTACTACTGTCCTTCCTTAACCAACTCTTTATAAATCCTTAATCAGAGAAAAAGCTTCATTTCCTGACAAAATCCTGTCTTTACCCTCCCCAGTAGTGAGGTCAAACTCACCTAGTATTCAGTTTGCAGCACCATGTTTTTTTCTTCTGCCCACTCAACTCCAGTTTTATTATTTCATTTATTTTTTAAACTTTTTTGACTTGCTTGATTATTTTCTTGTGTTCTCTTGTAGAATTTAAATTGCATGAGGGCAAAGACCACATCTCTATGTGTGCTCAATTGTTCTTTAGCCTCTTCCCCAGTACTTGGTCTATAATTGGTCACCAATAAGTATTTGTGCATAATAAACTGAAGTTCAGGGTTATCAATGAAATGAAAAACTTAGAGATGGAAATTCTGGAAAGAGGAAAGGCACAGAAACATGAGTCTAGTGTTTGTCAGTGGTTTTCTCCTCAAGAAATTTTCTAAGATGCAGAGGTTTAGAAACTTATAAGTTAAGGAGAAAACCACTGAAATAAGTAGTGGAATTTTCAGTAGTTTTGTGGTACTAGAAGTTGGAGGTAGGAACCTAGTGAGTACCACAAGCCCTCAGTCAGAAACCCTGGAACTACACATGTACATATTGAGGATTTGCCTCTTGAGACTACTTGCAGTGATTCAAGTTCAGTCTATCTTCCTACTATCCTCTAGAGCACATTTCTGAAATCTGTTATCATTGGTGACCATCAAAGGCAATTTTTCCATTGTCCTACTAATAGGCTGCCTACCTTTTCTGGACTTGCCTGCTTTACTCAAATTCCCTATTATTCATTTGTTTCTACTTTCGCAGATACAATATATATATATATAATATCTACAGATGGATATTAGTTTAAAACAGAGAAACAAAAGATTCTGATTTATTAGTACCCTGGAGTATAAGCCATATGAGATAAAAGACTACCAATTCACTTAATATAGCTGCCAGAACTCTTTCATCTTCTTGCATAGTAATGTTAGGTTAGGTATTGATGATTTTCAAATTTCCTTCTGGGTAAGTATTTTTTAGTTATTTGTTTATTATTGTTTCTTTGGAAACAATAAGAATGGTGAAAGGAAAACATTTAGATTTAAAAAGAGAAGCAAAGAGTAAGAACAATTCACTAAATGAAAAATAAACAAATTAAACTCTGAGTAATCTGTTGATATATTTTATTCTTCTAAAACCATTGGTTCTATTGTAAAATCATGAGTATTCTTAATATTATTCCTTTTAGAAATTGAATGTTGGTTCTTTTAGTACAAGTATTCATTGTTATCATTGTCTTCAAAATCAAGGCAGATACTTGTTTTAACTTTTTTTTCCAAAGAAGTTGTTATTTCTCATGCCATCTCTGGAAAAAAGTAATAGGCAAGTATCTCTGAAAATTATAGACTATACACTCAGATCATAAGGAACTGTGTTCCAAACTCATATGTAACACATGTAAGAAGACACGAATCATTTGGGTTTTTTTTTCTTTTCAAAGTAAAATTTTGATGTCTCAGAAGTCAGTAACTCAAATTAGGAATAGTGATAAGCAGAATATAACTGTCTTTCTTTCTTAATGTCTTCTGATCCCCGTCTTCTTACTTCTGCAGAGTTAATCATGGACATGCCAAGTTCTAAAGCATTTCTCACTCATCATCTCTCTTCAACAAGTCTCCATTTCCTAAAAGCCATGGCATGTGGTTTAAAAGTAAGTAAAAAAGAAAGGGAGTTAATAGAACTCAAGTTCTCCCTATGACACAGAAAGCACTCAAACAAACAAAGTGACCTTTTCTCATGTTGTTTTCAGTCACTGTTTGTGTATTGGTGACCTGAAAATATTAAGAGGCAATTTGCCACAAATGATACTATGTTTAAGTAGATTCCTATACTTCAAATTATAACAATGTGATTATTGACTTATAAACTTTTTCAGTATGATTTTATAAAGTAATAGAGCAAATTCAAATCTTGTCAAATTAGTTATTATTACATTAAATATTTCATTTCTTCATAATTGTCAGAAGCTCAGTCTTAGAATACTGACATCTTCTCCCATCTCTAGGCCTAAATTCAGGGGCTTATCATTATAAATAAATGGGCTTGAGATTGACAGTTCATTGTTGGGAGCTGTGAATGAATCATAGGTTTGTTTGAGCCATCTCAAGGTGGGAGGGTGCTTTTCTGAGAACTCTCAGCGAAATTCCACCAATTGCGAGACGGCTCACATTGTGCTGACTCCCCGCCTTTTGGCTCAGACAGGCCTAGTTTCAAACCCAGCAGCCCAGAGTAAAGGAGGTGGACTTCTTGCTAAGCCCCAACCAAGTTGTCTTTGCCATCTTCTTCCTGTTTTCCTCAGGAAGTCCTTCACTCTGAAACCCATTGGTGTTCCTACCCATTTAAATAAAGCAGGCAGGCTCCATTTTGTTGTTAGATCCAGTCTCTTTTAGCAGAGCTGGATCATTTTGCCCCCCGCTTTCCACTTATTTCCATGTCTTGACTTTATTTCTTAAACTTATCATACCTTTAATATTTCTAATCTGACTCATTGCCCTAGTTCGAGGAGACTGAGTAAATGTCACATGAGTCGTGATAGTTCATCTTCCTCAAGATTTCACCTCTGATTTTCTGTTCTTACCATCCTGCTTTATCTTGCAACCTCCATTTTCCCCTTGTCTCAGACTTGGGCTCATTCTTTTGTATTTATGTGTTGTCAATGGATGCTTTTGTACTACCACAGCATCATTGAGTAGTTGCAACAGAAACTGTAAGAACCAAAAGTCTGAAGTATTTTTATCTGGTACATTAAGGAAAGGTTTTCTAACTTCCAATTTGGTAAAAGAAATAAAAGTTGTAAATGAGGTCCCAATAAAGTTTTCAGAAGGGTGCATATCAGTGCATGAATGCTGAAGAAAGTACCCTACCCTATGGAAAGAACCTAGAGAAAATATTAGAGGAAATGACAGCTCATCTTTACATAGGGCCAGGTGCCTATTCCCACCAGCCAGCATGGCAGCATGGAAACAAGCATAATCCACAGGGCACTAACCCACAGGACTAGGAAGGGTTTTTTGTTTACGTTTTTGTTTTTTTTTAACTAATTAGCCTTAAGCTAAACATTGTTTCAGTCTTAAATACAAAATGTTAAAAATAAGGCCTCAAAGGATTAAACTGTTTACAAGAATCTTAAATGTGTTCCAGAATAAATTTCAACAATATTCATAGGAATCAGAAATATCCAGGACTGCTATGTTTTGGATATGGTTTATCTCCCAAAGGCTTTGTGTGTGAAATCTAATCCTCACTGTGAGGTATTAAGTGGGTAAAAAGGACTGGGTATACAGTTCAGTGGTAGAGCACATGCTTAGCTTGCACAAGGCCCTGGGCTTAATCCTCAACACCAACTAGATAAAATAAAAAATATTAAGGAAGCAAGCAAGCAAGATGTTGGAAACAATCTAACTATGGTGTTGTAAAATGTAGCCTTTGGAAGATGGTCAGGATAAGGTCATTAGAATGGGGAGTTTATGATACATAAGGTCATTAGATATGGTCATTAGAATGGGGAGTTTATGATAAATCCCAGTAGCTCTAGCAGTAGAGGGGGAAAGACCTGAAGAGAGATATCTACCCTCCTGTGCTTGCTGTCACTTGCCCTGTGATGCCTTGCACTGCCTTGGGACATGGCTGGCAAGAAGGCACTGTCAGATGAGACCACTCAACCTTGCAGAACCATGAGCCAAAATAAACCTCTTTATTATTCACCCATTCTGTGGCATTAAAGTGTTAGGAACAGAAACCAGCCTAATATGTACCTATTTTATAGATTTGACCGGCAGTGTCCCAAATTTAACAAAGACTCTTGTCTTCATCCCTAGTAGCAACTTGTTAATGATATCTTCTATAGTAATGTATTTTTGTTATGTTTCTTACTCATGTTCACATCCATATTTATAATTCTAGAACTGACATTTTATTCCTACTCAGATGCATAACAATTTGGCTTAATATTTTTTCTCAATTGTGGATTCTAGTAACTCTCATAATAGGTTAACTTTTCTAACAAGTAACCATTGATACAAGTTTTTTGTAGAAATTATGAAAAATACAGACATTATTAAATGTAAAAACAGAATAAATGTTTTACGCATTCCAACCGTATTCATATAAAATTATGCCTATATTTTTAAAACTCAGAAAGGGAAAAATAAAACAACATATCAGCATTATTATAATAGGATATAATATAGAATATTTTTGGTGAGAATGGATTCACAGAATATTTTTCTCCAAAAATATTATAATTTTATTGTTAGGAATATAGGTTGTGTTTTTTGGTAGTCATATGAAAATATGGGATAGGATTGAAAGACCAAATCTAAGATTTATTGGGATACAGGAAGGCACAGAGATTCAAACCAAAGGAATACACAATCTCTTCAATGAAATAATATCAGAAAATTTCCCAAACATAAAGAATAAATTGGGGAATCAAATATAAGAGGTTTACAGCACACCAAAGGTACAAAATTACAACAGATCTACACCAAGGCACATTATAATGAAAATGCCTAGCATACAGTATAAGGACAGCATCTTAGAGGCCACAAGAGAGAGGAATCAGATCACATATTGGGGATACCAATTCGGATCTCAGAAGATTTTTCAGTGCAGACACTCAAGGCCAGGAGATCCTGGACCAACACATACCAAGTTCTGAAAGAAAATGGGTTTCAACCAAGAATCTTATATCCAGAAAAATTAAGCTTCAGATTTGATGATGAAATAAAAATTTTTCATGATAAACAAAAATTAAAAGAATTTACAGCAAGAAAACCTGTATTCTCAGCAAAATATTCCAGGAAGAGGAAATGAAAAACAACAATAAAAATCAGCAAAGGGAGGAACTACACTAAAGGAAAGGATAATCAAAGGAGAAACCAAGTGAAGTTAAAAAACAAAAATGAACCAAAAAGTCGGGGAATACAAACCATATTTCAATAATAACCCTGAATGTGATTGGCCTAAATTCATCAATTAAAAGACATAGACTGACGGACTGGATATTTAAAAAAAGAACCAATAATATGCTTCATTTAAGGGTCTCATCTCACAGAAAAAGATATCCACAGACTGAAGGTAGAAGGTTGCAAAAAAAGTTCACTCACATGGACCACATAAACAAGCAGGGGTTTCCATCCTCATATCAGATAAAGTGGACTTCAAACCAAAGCTAGTGAAAAGGGATAAAAAAGGACATTTCATATTGCTTAAGGGACTCATATCAAGAAGACATAACAATCATAAATATCTATGCCCCAAACAATGGAGCATCTATTTACATCAAAAAAACCCTTCTCAACCATAAGAATCAGATAGACCACAACACAATAATATTGGATGACTTTAATATACCTCTATCACCACTGGATAGATCTTTCAAACAAAAACTAAACAAAGTAGCTATATAACTCAATGAAACAATCAACAATCAATAATTTGGACTTAGCAGACATATATAAAATATTCCATCAATGAACAGATACACTTTCTTCTCAGCAACACATAGATCCTTCCTCAAAGTAGACCATATGTTATGCCACAAAGCAAGTCTTAGCAAATACAAAAAAATAGTCATACTACCCTGCATTCTATCGGAACATAATGGAATCAAATTAGAAATCAATGATAAAATAAAAAATAGGATCTTCTCCAACACCTGGAGACTAAATAATATGCTATTGAATAAAGCATGGATAACAGAAGGGAAGAGATAAATAAAAATTCTTAGAGGTAAGTGAGAACTCAGATACAACTTATCAAAAATCTTTGGACACTATGAAGGCAGGGCTAAGAGAAAAGTTCATTGCATTAAGCTCATTTATTAGAAAAATAAAAAGCCAACAAATAAACAACCTGATATTACATCTAAAAGCCCTAGAAAAAGAACAACAAACCAACACCAAAAGTAGCAGAAGACAGGAAATAATTAAAATCAGGGATGAAATTGAAAAAACAGAAACAACTGAAAATTTGACAAAACAAAAAGCTGGTTCTTTGAAAAATGAATAAAATTAACAAACCCTTAGCCACCCTAATGAAAAGAAAGAGAGAGAAACCTCAAATTACTAAAATTTGTGATAAAAAAGAAAATATCATGAGAGACACTATTGAAATACAGAATTAGAAACTATTTTGAAAGCTTATATTCCAGTAAAATAGAAAACCTCGAAGACACCAACAAATTTCTAGAGGCACATGTACAACCCAAACTGAGTCAAGAGGACATACACAATTTAAACAGATCAATTTCAAGCAAGGAAAGAAAAGTTGCCATCAAAAGTCTACCAAGGAAGAAATGCCCAGGACCAGAGGTATATACAGCTGAGTTCTATAAGACCTACAAAGAAGAATTAACACCAATACTCCTCAAATTATTCCATGAAATAGAAAAGGAGGGGACCCTTCTAAACTCATTCTATGAAGCTAGAATCATCTTGATACCAAAACTAGGCAGAGACACATCAAAGAAAGAAAATTTCAGACCAATATCCCTGCTGAACATGGATGCATAAAATCTAAATAAAACTCTGGCAAATTGCATACAAAAACATATTTTTAAAAAATAGTGTACCATAATCAAGTGGGGTTCATTCCAGGGGATGCAGGGTTAGTTTACATACAGAAATCCATAAATGTAATATTTCACATCAATACACTTAAAGAATCATATGATTATATCAATTGATTCAAAGAAAATATTTGACAAAATACATCACCCTTCCATGTTCAAAACACTAGAAAAACTAGGCATAGCAGGAATATACCTCAATATTGTAAAAGCTACTATCTATGCTAAACCCAAGGCCAACATCATTCTAAATAAAGAAAAATTGGAGGCATTCCCTCTAAAAACTGGAACAAGACAGGAATGCCCTCATTCACCACTTTTATTCATCATAGTCCTTGAAAATCTACCCAGAGCAATTAGATAGATTAAAGAAATTAAAGAAATACATATAGGAAAAGAACACAAACTATCACTATTTGCTAATTACATGATTCTATACCTAAAGGATATAAAAAAATCCACAAGAAAATTTCTAGAACTAATAAATTAATTCTGCAAAATAGCAAATATAAACTCAATACCCATAAGTCGAATGGATTTCTATACATCAGTGATGAATCCTCTGAAAAAGAAATTAGGAAAACTACCCCATTCACAATAGCCTCAAAAATTAAAATACTTGGGAATGAATTTAATATAAGAGGTGAAAGAATTTCACAATGAAAACTATAAAATATTAAAAAAGAAATTGAAGAAGACCTTAGAAGATAAAAAGGTCTCCCATGTTCTTGGATAAGCAGAATTAATATTATCAAAATGGCCATACTACCCAAAGCACTATACAGATTCAATGTGATTCCAATTAAAATCCCAAAGTCATTCTTTATAGAAATATAAAGAGCAATTGTGAAATTCATATGAAAAAATAAGAGACCCAGAATAGCCAAAGCAATCTTTAGCAAGAAGAGTGAAGCAGGAGGTATCAGAATACCAGACCTTAAACTATACTAAAAAGCTAGAGTAACAAAAAAGTCATGGGATTGGTACCAAAATAGACATGTAGACCAATGGTACAGAAGACAGACAAAAACCCACATAAACACAGTTATCTCATACTAGACAAAGGCACCAAAAACATACATCAGAGAAAAGAAAGCATCTTCAACAAATGGTGCCAGGAAAGTTGAAAAGCCATATGCAGCAAAATTAAACTAAACCCCTATCTTTCACCAAGCACAAAACTCAACTGAAAGTTGAGGAATTATACCAGAGATCCTGAGCCTGATAGAGGAAAAAATAAGTCCAAATCTTCATCATGTCAATTAGTCCCGCTTCCTTAAGAAGACTCCGAAAGCATAAGAAAAAAAAATCAATAATTAAGAAACGGGATGAATTCAAGGTAAAAAGCTTCCTCTTAACAAACAAAACAATCAATGATTTGAAGAGAGGGCCTACATGTGGGAGCAAATTTTTGCCACACGAAACCTCAGATAGAGCATTAATTTCCAGGATAAGAACTCAAAAAACTTAACACCAACAAAACAAACAACCCAATCAATAAATGGGCTAAGGAGCTGAACAGACAATAACAGAAGATATGCTATCGGCCAAGTAATACATGAAAAAATGTTCAACATCTCTAGTATTTAGAGAAATGCAAATCATCACTAATCTAAGATTTCATCTCATGCCAGTCAGAATGGCAGTTATCAAGAATACAAACAACCATAATTGTTGGCAAGCATGTGGGGGGAAAGGCACACTCATACATTGATGGTGGCTCTGCAAATTGGTGCAACCAATCTGAAAAGCAGTATGGTGATTCCTTAGAAAACTTGAAATGGAACCACCATTTGATCCAGCTATCCCATTCCTTGGTCTATACCCAAAGGACTGACAATCAGCATACTATAGTAACACAGCCACATCAGTGTTTATGGCAGCTCAATTCACAATACCTAAACTATGGAACCAATCTAGATGCCCTTCAATCAATGTTTATGGCAGTTCAATTCACAATACATAAACTATGGAACCAATCTAGATGCCCTTCAATAGATGAATGGATAAAGAAACTAGTATATATACGCAATGGAATATTACTCAGCATTAAAAGAGAATAAAATTATGGCATTTGCAGGTAAATGAATGGAGTTGAAGAATATCATGCTAAGCAAAGTAAGCTAATCCCAAAAAAGCAGAGTCTGAATATTCTCTCTGATAAGTGGATGCTGATCCATTCATTACGGGGGTGGAAGGCATAGAAAAAATGGAGGGACTGTGACTGGCAAACAGGAGGGAGTATAGGGGAGGGGGCTTTGGTGCAGGAAAAATGATGGAATGAAATGGATATAATTACCCTAGGTATATCTATGAATGTAAATATGGTGTGATGCTACATTGTGTACAACCCGAGAAATGAAAAGTTATGCTGCAATTATGTACAATGAATCAAAATGCATTCTGCTGTCATATATACCAAATTAGAATGAATTAATTAATTAATACTTTTTAAAAAACACAATATGTACTCTGGCATAGCAAGTGTCAGGAATACGAACAAGAAAAAGTAATAGAAAATCAGTATGTTTTCTGTAGGCAGAAATGACACCATTTTAATTATGGATACATTAATAATAATAGAAACATCCTGAAAGTATGACAATTTAAAGGACACAAAGATATAATTGTGTGGAAATGGCTATTGGTATTAGTATCAGTTTCATACATTGATCAATTATAATCAATTTTTACACACTAAGTACTGTGCAAATAGCTCATATCTAACATTAATCTAAAAGTACAAACATTATAAAAGTAATTTTCCAGAATTGGCCACTATGGATCTTTAATCATTGCTAAACATAAAATCTCATTACTTGTAATATTTACAGAATCTATCTCACAAGTACCACACTAGACAGAACTTTCTCCGATTTTCAGAATTAAGCCTCAATTTATCCATGAGTACATACTTAAATGGAGCTCACCACTAATTTTCTCAATATACACTGGTTTTTAGTGTGATTGGCTCACATCATGACCACAACCTTTCAACCATCTCTTCATGCATGCTCAGAACTATGTATTAATTTTAAGACTTGTCAAATAGTGAAAATTAATAAAGCCAAATTTAAGCAAGTTTGTATAATCTAAATGTTTAGATTCATATCATTTAACAATTTCAGAAAAGTCAAAGCATTATTTTTAATACAGACCTTTGCTTCAATTCAGTCTCTTATAAACCATAATCTTGGATATTATTTATCTTACCTAACTCTAAGTCAGTTTTTGAATTTATAAAAGCAGGGGCATAATTTGAGTATCTTTTTCAAGGTATGGATTATGCAAGGTAATGCTTTAAGATTTTTTACCTGTCTTGTTTGATATCAGATTTATCTTCTAAAATATAGTTTGTCTTTTATCTACCAGTACAACAATTTTATTGTCCCCATCTTAACAATGTCATTGGAAGTAAGTGTTTTGGAAAGAAAATTTCGAAAGGAAAGATATAAGCAACCTAAGGGAATAGTAAAAGACAAAGCAAAATAGGAAAAGGAATATGTAGGAAACCGGGAATTTATTTAAGTAGCCCTTTCTATTTTCAGAGAGCCTAGTCACTTTGCATTAAAATATTGCTTATAAAACTGTGCTACCATTATGATATGAGGTATCATTTACATACCAAAACTATATAATGTGCATATAAGTTATGCCCAAGACAATTTCACTTCTTGAATGAGCTCATATGGAACCAACTGCCAGAGAGAAATATCATATTGACTTTTCTGTCACTGTAATTAAAATAATTTTCATTTCAAAATCAGCAAGTCTTTTTAGAATACAATAGGAGAATTATCCCCTGATATTAAGAGTGTTCTGAATAGGAATAAAATAGCAGTTTAGGACAAAGTTTTCACCTTAATTCAAAACTCCCTGGCTTTAGCACAGTTCATTGACTCAGTCAGACATACTTGGTGAAATGTTGAAGTGTTTTTTTTTTTATTATTTATATATGAATGTAAAGGTTAAGAATTTGATGGATGATGTTTATGAACAGAAGACCTGGTTAAGTTCCAGGGTGTTAGATATTTGAGAAACAATGTATATTCACAATCCAGTGACAAATATCTAATATATGTAAGAGCCATCAAGAATTATATAGGTAGATTACATAGATGAAGGTGCTGTTTTCTGACTTCTTAGATGTTCAAACTGGACTACTGAGGGAAGAAATTATCACTTTAAAAAGGCAACATGAATACCTTGTCTTTTTTATTTCTCATCTTAGGAACAAAATCTTGCTATAGCCATTTAACATCTTTTAGAGAATTCCATTTTAAATTGTTACCAGTACTCATAGCAATCATATGTGTAGGTGGACCATACATCTTACATAAATCATAGAAACTTAGAAACTTGAAATCAGTTTTCCTGAAGTATTTTTCAAAGAATATTAAAGTTGTCACAAACCATCAAAAAACTAGTTGCTAGGTATTTGAAACTAAATTTGAGAGTAAATTATATGTACATAAATCAGACTGGTATTTTATTTACTCACAGTGACTGGAAAGTGAGGGAAAGAAAGAATATACAGAGAATTCTTCCAAAAAATTTTGACTCTGGGAGGAAAGATGTATGATGGTAGCTGAAAGATACAGAATCAACATTTGTATATTTTGTGGGTTTTCTGAATGATTTTGGTAGTTCATTTTGTTTTTTTATACAAACAACAAAAACATTTTAAATTACTGATAGCAAGAATGTAAAAGATACATACAAAAGAAATACTAGGTAGAGAAGGAAAAATTGCTTAAAGTTCTGAGAATGTTGGGGTTGTGAGATTCAGACCTGTGATTGGGAAAATACCACCATTTCACTAGGAAAAGAGGCAGGTAAACTTCAGAGATGCCACAGCAGGATCTAATGACTTCCAGAAAGATTCAGGTTTTCACTGAGATCCAGGCATCACCTGATGATCAATGCAGCCAGATTGTCAGTAAAGAAATAGGAGAGTAGAACATGCTTCACGTCGTCAGTTCAAACTGGGAAAACTGAGTTGAAAGGCTGAGCTCATCAATGGTGTGAGGCAAAATTAAGATATAGAACATGGGAATTTCCGTAGCATTTTAGGGCTGTTAAACTAAATTTCTGTACATAATCTTCACAACAACATATTTGAGGGAGACATAATTGTTGCGTCTTTATAGACAGGAAAAGAAAAGATCAGTGAGATCAAATAGGATCTTCCTTAGTTAGCACAGTGAATAAAATGTACTTCCATTGAGCAACAGCCATGGGATTCCTTTGCAGTTTAATTTTATGTGCTATATACCATGGGCTACTGCAAAGCAGTTCTTAATTCCATTGTATTCTCTGCCAGAAAGTTTTATTTTATTTTTAATTGGTGAAATTTTAAAACAACATTTCTGAGAATTTTTCTTGATGAATGCCATTTTTGGTACTTGGGGGAGAAAATGTGTTTGGGTTGGAAAAAAATCTCATTCTGAAATAATTTTAAGGAAAGCTAGTTTAAATATGTTGCAAAATAGTGTCTTTAGAATGTTAATGAGTGACCTGACTTTAATGTATAATGACATAACATGTGCAATATTTTCAAAACATTTATTCATGAGTCCTTTTTTTTCTCATAAAACATCCTGTAGGACTTATTCCTCAGAACAGAACAAACATTGAGAAATGTAACTTAAAACATTTTAACACTCACTCCTAATCCTTTCCATTAAATGATAAGGACCTGTATTATGCTTAACTTATATTTTGAAATAATAGATTTTAGAAAATCCATATGGATCTTATAAACACTTTTTTATTATTTAAAATATTTACTGTATATTTAAGAATGAACATGTTTTTCATGTTCAGGATTAGAATACACACATTTCCTTTCTCATTCAAGTTCCACATTTACGCAACTCACCCCATTACTGAGAGAACACTACTCTAATCCCTTTACATGGTTTAATGCTCTTTTTTTATGTATCCTTTAAGCTGTTGTCAAATAGTCTTCCCTAAAAAATTATGATTATCTAGTCAGGAGTAGAACCTCAAATCTACTTTCTTTGTATAAATAAATAGAAGATGTATTAAGGATCAGTAATAGTATTTGCTTGCCACTTTTACAGAAAATGTCTTATGATTTTAAAATGAGGGGTTTATGTAAAGGATTTACTTTTTGAGAAAACTTTAGATTTATCCAATGAGGAGTTTATTTTTCCACTATACGCTTTAAAACAAACAAAAAACAACTACTCAATAAAGGTTTGTAAAGGAGGTTCGACTATAAAAACCCCTACATTAGTTTTGCTCTAAAATAAATTTGGCAAACAAAAGTTTGTTTAATATTTTGACACATATTACCGTGTCCATACCACTGAAAAATTATTGCTAAATTAACTACAATTTGAGACCATTTTATATTATTTCTTTTAAAAAAAAATCAGTGATAATTAAACCACCAGGGATTTCTCAGTGAATACTTATATGCTATTTTCATCTAAAATAGTATTCCCAATTTAGTTAAGTAGAGAACAGATTAAAGAAAAATAGTCAGCAGCTGTGGGATGATAAGTAAAAGTGAGACAATAAAGGTTGGAACAGACAGAAGAAAGTTATTTAAGACAAGCTAAAATACAATTTAAAATGATGTGGAGTGGTGAGCTGGACCATGAGAAAACTGTTAAATAGTAAAAAATGCCTTCCTACACCTATGCTATCTTCATTGTTCTACCTCTGTGAGTGCACACACACGCACACATGCACAGTCTCAGTATGCATAAGCATATGTACAAAAAGACCTGGTCATATGTACATTGCATACAATCAGGATTTTTTTTTGGCTCAGAATGTAAAATAGAATTAAACAAATATTGTAATAAAAGACATTTTTTAAAAAAATTAATATTAATATTTTGAATAGGTTTGTATAAGTGTTAAAGAAATTGACAGATGTTTTCATAAATAACCTACTAAGCCTTCATGAAAGGGATAATATTAAAGTTACACCAAAATATATATTTTGATTATAATGGCCAGAGTTGTGTGCAAAATTTAAGTGAATGAGAATACTGCTTTAGAAAAAAAATGTTCAGGGGCTAGGGATCTAGTTCAGCAATAGCGCATATACCTAAGCATGTGCAAAGCCCTCAGTTCAATCCCCATCACTGAAAAATACTAACAAACAAACAAAACATACAAAAGAGAAAAAAAGAAAGAAATAAAAACATGCTTGGAGAATTAGAATCAAAATAATTCACTGGCTTGAACCCCAAATAAAAGGGATGGGAGTTGAAAGTCGGAGGTGAGGCATTCAATGTACTTAGAAGTGAATTATAGAGCTGAAAAGACTGGGGAATTATTGTTGAGAGTTTTTATGTCAAAACCAAAATTGAATCTTATTTTATAGCAGTGATGAGTCATCCATGATATTTAATAATTAAATTAAAATAATGAAATCCATGATTTGAAGAGCAATGTTGTTCACAGAAAAGGGTACTATATTGGGAGTGGAAAGATGATGGAATTAAGAGGAAAGAAGAGGGAGTGGAAGATGATGGAATTAGAAGGTAACTGAAATAACAATAATTCTGCTAAATGTTACCGAGAGGCAGTAGCACGTAGATGGAAAGGACAGAAAGGATGAAAGACATAAGGCTCAGGGTAATTTTTAAAGGGTAGACTTTAAAATGAATGGTTAAGAAAGACCTAGCAAAGTTCAGAGTCAAAATAATGTCGCCAAAAAAAAGTCAAAGATTTGATTCAAAATAGATTGGAAGAAAACAATGTCATCTTCAAAGATGAAAACAAAAGATTCATGAATTACTTTAATTCTTGTACTTAAAAAAATTTGAGGCAAAAATCGAGCATGTTTTGGGTTTGAAAGTGTATTAATAGGAAAGGAAGTTAAATTTTAGTTGAAAAATCAAACTATTTGGAATTTCAAGGATCATAGAGCCTATGGGTAAAGTATAAATGGAATATGAGAAGACTGGGGTTCATTTGAAACATTACAACATTTAAATGAAAAAGGCATTGCTAAGCAAAACTCTAAAACGCTGGATGCAGTTTATTGAATTTTTTTAAAACCAGTAGTGAATAAATAAAATGACCAAAAAAAATTAATGTTTTAAGGTCTGCAAAAAATGTTTCCAACAAAATACCATACTGTGGAAAGATGCCAGATATCCTCTCAGACACATCTTAACCTAAAGGCAAAGATAATTCTCAGAATTATGATATTACTTATTGAATGAGCATAGCTACTGATTAGTTATTCTTATTGGTGAATACGATAAGGGCAAATCTCAATGAGAAACCATACAAATTACTAAAGTCAATTTATTAAAATGTTTGATAAAACATCAAGAGCCACATTAAATGTCAAGAACAGAATTAACCTTACTCAGTTATTAACCCCACATGAAATACTTGATAATTTTTCTTCCAACTTCAAAGTAATCAAATGAATGAATACATTTATTGAAGAAATTCCAAACCTTTTTTTATATTCCATTACATGCACTTTTAAAAGCTCCACTACAATCACAGTGATTAAAATGGCCCTTCCAAAGTATTTGCAATAGATTGCTTATCTTTAAGTATACCAACATTTTTCTTTCAACACAGCAAACAGGAAAAATGCTATGATGTCCTACTTTTCACCTATCCTTCTAAAGAAAACATGATGCCAAAAAGGAACAATCTTCATTAGAATTAATATCAATAGAAAGAATACTACAAGAAATTGAGAAGTGATTTTCTAGCTATCACCTTATTATGAAGACATAAATATACTGTCAATTTGTCACATTCATAAAACAAGCAAATGAAAGCAATAACAAGAGCGAGAGGCTGGTTTAGTAGTTACCCTGTCCTTTCCATTATTTATTGATAATCCAATATATGATAGGGAATATATGAATTTATTTTTGAACAAACAGATTGAATCAACTTGATACAAATAACAATACAACAGGCCCCAGTGATGCAGTATTCTTGCTAAGGGATGTAGCATCTTAGGCGTAAACCTCTAGGTGAAGAACTTGTGGACCTCCTGAAAGGACAAGGGCTTTCTGGAGATTTGTAATGCAATCCACAATTCACATAAATTCCTTTTCTTAGTGTTACTAATTAAATAATTATGCAGTAAAAGATTAGGAAGTAGAGCTAAATAGCACTACAAAAACAAAAACAACACCTAAAATTCCACTATTACAGCATTGCCACTACAAATGGTTAGGGTATATTTTAATAATATTTATGTATTACTATATAGAGATCAACTCAAAGGATAAAGAATTATTTCTACTACTGAATAAAAATACTCTGCAAAGCAGATATATCATATTAATAAGTACTTCAGTACCTAATAATTATTAATTTTTGTTCAATAGCATTACAATGAAATGAAAATACAATAATGATTGAGAGTAGAAAAACTGAAATTGAGACTGCTTTTCCTAATGAAACTGTTATTCTGAAATTAATATTCCTAGTATAAAATGTAAAATACTAGTGATAATTTGTGCAGCCTTCAAAGTTGCAATATCATCACTGTGTTCAGTGTTTGTCTTCCTGTAGAAAAGCACTGAAGAAGTTTAATGTTATAAAATAATATTAGAAATTTTAATCTAATACAATGTCTATTTTAAAGAAGTTTTTTGTATTTACAAAATAATCTTGTGGATTCAATTTATTAATTTAGAAATTCACATGTATTTATATGTTTAAAATATATCTAGGGAGTCCAAAGTCAAAATGCTAGCAATGATTACCTAAGAGGAGAAGTGGATGAAAGAGAGGAAAAGTTCAACTTTTTCATTACATGCTTCCATAGTGCTTAATTTCTGAACATAGTGCTTAATTTCTGAATAAACCCTTCAAGCACAGACTATATGCCAAGCACCAAGTTTGGCCTTGTAAAATTATGATGAAAGGAAGCTAATCTTCATATTCAACAAATCAAGGACATGATTAGATTAAATTGTGAAACATAATTGCAAACAATATCAATACATGTGGAAATTATAAATAGCCTCACCCACAAAATTTCAAGCACAAAATATAAAAGTTAACTCTGACAAATTAGATTTGTTCAGAAGTGCAGGCCCAATTTTCCAACAAAATGGAAGTGTAAGAAGTTTATGACAATTCTCTGTTCTTTACCTTAGACTGGAATCTCTGAGAGTAGGGAGTATATTTCTATCCTACAACTTCCATAGTTCTTAGTGCTCTTTCATGGAATGACTACCCCAAAGTTAAATAACACAATGGAAGTCTCCTTAACAGAAAAAATGACAACTATAATTATTATTTTTCAGGGCATCTATTGGTGTGCGCGCTCTCTCTCTCTCTCTCTCTCTCTCTCTCTCTCTCTCTCTCTATATATATATATATATATATATATGTAATTCTCTATATAACTAACATTGTAATAGGAGTCAACATCCCACTGCTAGTCCTCTCTGGTATTCTGGTATTTTTTGTCATTGAATCTTCCTGAGCTTCAGCTTTCATTTGTAAAATCTTATACAACCTATTTTACCTACTTCATAGGTTGTTGTAAAGCTTTCAAAAATTTGATATTACCACAAATAAGTATAACAATAATTTCCACCTCCAATTTCCTTCATTATCTTTTTATAATTAATGGGTAATTTCTTTTTGACAGGGATTACATTACGTATCATCATAAAATAAATAGTTCTTTTGAAGTTAGTGGTGTAATCCTTTGGAGTTGTAATATTTGGAACTGTGTAACTATATGACTATTATAACTACTTCATTCCTATTGGACGTTTTCTGATTAGGTACCACACTCCGCCATGTTAAATGTTTAGTTTCCTTTTGAGATTATGCTGTGCTCCCAAATGAGCTTTTATATCACTGTTCAGAGTTAAGGCTTATTAATCATTTTAAAATTTTTGAAGAAAAACACTAAAAATCAGTTTCCTTCCTTCCCATCCATTTCATTCTTTCTTCCCTCTCTTTTCTTCTTTCCTTCCTTTTTTCCCCATCTCTCTTCCTTCATTCCTTTATTTCTTCTATTTTATTTACTTTTTTAGAAAACTCTAAAGAAGAATATTACAGCTTAGAGTACAAGAAAAATCAGCTTTAAGTAATAAAATAAATTCAGACTTTGATATGAGATAGTATTTCATTTTTGGCACATATTACACTAATGTAAATTGAGGTGCTATAATTCAGTAAGCAGGAAGCTTTCCATCAATTTGACAGTCTTATTAGCCTCTGAAGAGGTGAAACAAAGAGGAGGTAGTTATTGTTATAGAAAACATGCTTCTGTTAGCTCTTTTTACTCTAGAAATAAAATGCACTATGAAATTATTTTCCAAATAGATTTGAGATTTTAAATGGAAATCTAAATTATTAAATTTTATCATTCTTTGTTTTATTTTGACCTTTATATTCCAAAAGACCGTCACAGGAGGAAAAAAGTCCTTCAATGAATAAATTCAAGAACAGTTTTCCTCATGATCAAACTACAAATAGAAAGTTGCCCACATCATGTGACTTCTAAATGTCCAGTAAACGTTCCCTAGTTCCAAGAGTTCTCTCCCAGGGACAGGGTGGATGCCTGAAAATCTAAAATGGAACATATGATCATCTTTGGACTTATATAGCATTGTAAATGGGACTCGTGTAAAGATTTATTATTCATTTATGAGGTGTAAAGGAAAGTATCTGATCCTCCCAGGGGGAAGGAATTATCAGGGGAGGGCTGAGGAGAATGAGCACTCGGGAGCACAGGGCTGGAACTGAAAGAGTAGAAAGCCTGGGAGTGGTGGAGGGAGAGGCACTGAAGTTTGCGTTCATTCTTTTATTTTTATGGTGTAAAGGCAACACTTTATATCTATTAATGCCCTTTATAAAAAGCAAATAATTTCTCAGTGAATGATAGAGACAAAAATAGAGGAGTCCTCATTGTTTTTTCATCTTCCCACAAGAGAGGAGACTTAGACAAAGGGCAGCCATCAGGAAAGGGAAATGTGAACAGCTAACGTAGAAGCCTTGAGGGATGGAGGTACCAAGGGGAAGACACAGCCCACAAGAATCATTTAAAAAGGTATCAGTAATACCTACTTAAAAATATAAAGAAAGTTTCAAAAAAGATAACCCTTACATAAGGAATCTAATATAGTCAAACTCAGAAGCAGAGAGTAGAATGGTGATAAGCAGGAACTGAAAAAGTAGGAAAAGAGGAAGGTATTGATCAAAAGGTTCAAAGTTTTATTTATGCAAGATGTCTAAGTCATAGGGATCTACTTACAGCATAGTGGCTGTACAAGTCATTTAAAAACTTGGCTAAAAGGGTAGTTTTAATTGTTCTTATTCTAAGAACAATTTCATAATAATGATAAATTAAGAGGGAAGGGGAAACATTTTGGAGTGATAGATATGTTTATGAAATACATCATTGGGATGGTTTTGCTGAGATTTATTTATCTCCAGACTTACCAAGTTGCATATATTAAATATGCACAGTTTTTTGTATGTCAATCAAACCTCAATACAGAGGTTAATAAAAGAGCACTGCAAGCACAAGAACAAACAAAGTGGCAGGAAAAACCATGATTTATAACCCATCAGAGAACTGAATTTGCCAAGAATATTAACGAAAATCAACAGTGTAAAGACTCCAACTTAAAAGGGTCAGTATTTTCATCCTCAACAGAGCCTCAGGAAGAGGATACAGTGATTATAAGTTGGATTAGTATTTGCAGTCTAAAGGAGCTTGTCTCTTGTTCCTATTCTATTGTAAGTGAACTAAGGATGAGACACATCTGGCTTCTACACTTTTCAGTTTTCTCTATAGTGGAAGAAGGGCTCTGCAACCCACTGAGATATAAAGGTGGAAGAATTACTTAAGATAAAATTGTCCATCAGAGGTTGACAAATATATACCCAAATATTTTACTCTTTAGCTTTTTATTTTATTTTATTGGTTCTTCTCAGTTATATACAACAGTGGAATGCATTTCGGTATAATTACACAAGCATGGGATATAATACTAATTCAGACTCTTTCCCCTTTCCTTTCCTGCTCCCTGCTCCCTTCTCTCTATTGATCTTTCTGCCATTTACCCATAGTTATTTTTTAATTAAAAAAAAACATAAAAATAAATTATTTATTTTTAAAAATTAATTTCTTGTGGATGGTGAGATTCACTATGGTATATTTACATATATACCTAGGAAAGCTGTGTCAGATTCATTCCACACTTTCCTTTTCCTATCCCCCCTCCCTTCCCTTCATTCCCCTGTCTAATTCACTGAGAACTGACTTTCTTCACTCTACTTTCTCTTTCGACACTTTGATGTTTGGATTTAGTCCCAGCATTTTACTGAAAGTGCTCTTGCTGAGGCTACCAATGACTTCCTTAATGCTAAGTGACCTTGGTTCTTTTCCAATCCTTTCTTTTCTAACCTTTAACCTCTTTATAATACCGCTAATTCTTCTTGTATCTAAACATTTCTTTGTGTGGATTTCAAGACTCTGCTCTTCTGGTTTCCCTCTTACCTCCATGATCCTTTCTTACCCATCTCCTTTCATATGTCCTCCTTCATTTTTCCAGTCCACCCTTACGTGTAAATATTCGTGTTCATCTGGATACTTTTCTAAGCATTCTGATACATACTTTTCCTGCCTGATCACATATTTAATCATGTCCATTGTGACTAATAGAAAGTTTCCAAACTTATAGATAGGACTCAAATATACTTTCTGAGCCATATACCCATATATATGATTGACCACCTGGTATTTCCACTTGGTTTTCAGAGAGAAATCACAAACTCACCATGTCCAAAATTTATTTTCTTCCTTCTAGACATATTCTCCCTTTTTGAATAAATGGTACACTGTCTATCCAGTTGTCCATATAAAACATTTAGATCCTTCCCCACAATTTCCATGTCCAATCACCAGTATTCATTCAAGTTAAATTCAAAAGATTTGTAGGCATTTGTACATGTTCTTTCTTCTTTGTTAGATACCTTTTCCTTCTACTTGCCTCCTTTTATTGCAGAGTAGGTCTGGTATTAATAAACACACTGTTTTGTTTATCTGGGGATGTCTTAATTTCTTCCATAGTTTTTAAGGACAATTTTGCTGATAAAAGCTTCCTTGGTTAAAATGTTTTTCTTTTAATACTTTAAATATATCTTTCTTCTGTCTCTAGAGTTTCTAATGTGAAATCTCCAGATAATTTTGTGGTTCTTTGTATGTAACAAATAGCTTTTTTTCCTGCTGCTTTCAAGATTCTCTTTGTCTTTCAAAAGTATGATTATAATATGTCTTGGTGTACATGTTTTCGAATTTATCTTCTCTAGGTTTGGTTGCACTTTTTAAATGTTTATACTCATGTACTTCATCAAATTTAGAAAGTTCTTCGGACACAGTAGTGAATGCCTGTAATCTGAGCTACTCAGGATCCTGAGGCAGAAGGATTTCAATTACAAGGCCACTGAGATCCTGTCTCAAAATAAAATGAAAAAGAACTGTGGATGTAGTTCTGTGGTCAAGTACTTGCCAAGTATGTGCTGGGCCCTGTGTCTGATCCTCAGCACCACAAGGTGGAGAAAAAAGAAAAATTTTCTACCATTATTTCTCTCTACCCGTTCTCTTGCTCTTTCTGTGACTCCCCCAGTGTGATTTTTGATCCTCTTAATGATGCCCTACAGTTCTCCAAGTCTCTGTTCACTTTTTTCCTCATCTATTTTTCCCTTTCTGTTCTTCCAATCCACTAATAGTTGTTTCCTCTGACTACCTAAAGTTGCCTTTGAATCTCCCTAGTGAATTCTTCATTGCAGTTATTTTACTTTTCAGTTCCAGAATTTCTTTTTGGTTTCTCTTTGGGTTGTCTCTTTACCAACATTTTCGTTTTGCTCATCTATGTTTTTCTTGATTTTCTCCATACCTTCCTTTAGTATTCTGACCATCTTTACAAGAGTTTTTTTGTTTTTGTTTCCTTAAGAATTTTGTCCTATAGATCTGCATTAGGACTTAATCAGGGTCTTTTGTTTAACTTAGTTTTTAATATATTTATTAATTCTAATTCTGTGAGGGGGTGTCTTTAAAGATTTTCTATATCCCAGTCCTTTGAATTGGCCATACTTTTCTGTTTCTTTATATAACTGTGAGATTTGTTTAGAAATGGACATCTGATTATAATAATGTGATAACTCTGGAAATCAGATTCTCCCTCCTCCTAGGTCTGCTATTTTCTTTTCTATTTTATTTTATCCTAATTCTACCTTTTTTGATTGCTATAGGCTGTCTCTTTCACAGGGCATCTCTGTGCCGAAGATCAGGTCTTCTAATCCAGCAAGTTTAACAGACATAATGATCTTCTAATTTTTGTCATATATGTCCTTTATTTTAAATATCCTACTCTTTAATGTCTATCTTCCAAAAGAGGAAAATAGAGAAAAATAAATGGGAGAAGAACAAAGGCCCTTTTTTTCCTTGGAAGTCACTTCAGTCAGAAGGAAGAATACTTGAAACAACGGATGGAGGTGCATCAATGAATTCCTGACTCTTTGTATGCATTTTTGTGATCAGAAGCAGCAATCAGTGATCAGAATGGCAATATTTGGAGAACAAGTCCATTTTGTCCACTGGCTTCTATAAGCTGTGTACAGATCACTCCAGTAATATGTGCACAGATACTGAATGCTGAAATTGACTTAAAATAACCACAATTTACATTCAAGCTTTCTTCTGAATACTGCATGTTTTTAATAGACTTCACAGTTTCAAAAATGTTATATGAAATGAATTATGCCAGTACAGTCATTGTCTAGATGAAAAGAGTTTTCTGTTGTCTTACTCCATCTTATTCTCAAAATCATCTCTCCATACTGTTTTGATTTCTGTATTTTTATAACATTTTTGAGTCAGGAAGTGTGGGGCCTCCTGCTCTATTATACTGTTTGTTTTGGCTCCTCATGGTCCTTTATTGCTCCATATGAATTTTAGAACTGTTTTTTTCTAGTTCAGCTAAAAATATACTACTGTGTTTTGATAGGAATTATAGTGAATCTGTGGAAAGCTTTAAGTAGTATGGACATTTTACTACTACCGAGTCTTCTAATATTTGAACACAGGATACCTTTCCTTTTTTTCCTATCTTTCTAAATTTCAACAGTGTTTTTTAGTTTTCAACATAAAGTATTTCACTTCTTTTGGTAAATTTTTATTTCCAAGTATTGTATTATTTTTATGCTATTATAAATGTTGAGATTTAACTTTTTCCAGTTTTGCATTGTTTGTTATAGTATATGAAAACCAATCATTGTTGCATTTTTATTTTGTAACCTAAAACTTTGCTTAATATATTTATTAATTCTAATTTTGTGAGGGGGTATCTCTAAAGATTTCTATATCCCAGTTCATTTCTTTGTGTTCTCTTTCTCATATACAGATTACCCATGACATTTTCATACATCCATGCATTCAACAACACTTAACAGAAACTAGCCACTAACAACTCTGAGATGCTGATTGAAAATGATGTCCATCATTTTATTGCCAAAACTACTTTTCTCTTTTAGGATATGAAGAGTTTAATATCTATTTTTTTAAATAAATACATGTGCATACACACACAATCAAGGTCACAGAATTTTAATCAATCTGGTGGTATATGTTAACCAATTTGAAGTTCCCATTCCTAAAGATCCTATAATCTACTGAACTCTTGGAAATGTCTGGTGTTTACATTTTTGTAATATGAAGGTTATAGACTAACAAATGGTATAGCCTGTAGCTACAAATCCAAACCTACAATACCCCAAAGGCCTTGCTCAATTAGTTGAGAGATTTATCTAGGCATAAGTTAGGCTTTCTAAATCCACAGCATTACAAAAATTACTTATGTTTGATTATTTTAACTCTCTGTGGAAGGTACCTAACCTTTGACTTTGTCATGTTCATTTTTACTAAGATGTGAGTTTGCTATCAGAGTTCCTCAGATATAGTCATAGTTCACTCAGCCTATTAGTTAGGTGTATGATTCTTACAAGATTTTTAAAATTGTATTATTTGACATGTATTTGGAGATAGATACTGATAATCAAATGGATAATAAAGGTCATTTTTGTTCTTTTATATTATTTTTCTTATATATTTGAATGAGTTGACCATAGAACTTCAGTTTCTCATGCTAAAGAGTTTCCATAGATTACTGTGTTTGTTGAACACAATACTATTGCTTATCATCTTCACTAATTCAGCCATCATCTCAGTTATTAGCAGCAGCAGCCTGGAATTGTTTACTTGTTTACTTCTCACTTGACTCATCAGAATCTATTCTCTACAAGAGCAATGACTTCATCTTCTTTACAGATCAAATCTCTGTGCCTAGGAGTGCAGGAAGAACAGTAACATGAAATGGCAAGAGTGCTTTCTTTCTTTCACACACATAGTACAAAAAGCACTACATATGGTATATTCTCACAGTCTGAATTGAATTTTGTATTTACAGTACCTACGTGTTTGGTGAATCACTTAAATTATGTTTCAAAGGAAAAATGTTGACCCTAACAGGATTTTATTTTCTAAATAATATTTTTTTCATATTTTATTACATCTATACAATATGATATCAATAAAACTTATTTTCAAATATTTAACTTGAATAACCAGGTGAAAATATTTAAATTCAGTGTAAAACTTCACTGTCTTTCATATCTTTCTCAGACCTGTGATGTATAGATTATTAATACTAGAATAAAGCATCTTTCCACTTGAAAGAATAATTGACTTGTAACTATAAACAACAAAAAATTACCTCAAAAATAAAATTTAACCCGCCAGTTGCATGAAATATTCTTTCTAGCATCATGTAATTGTATCATCATAAAAAATAAAATTGAATATTATTGACAAAAAAGTTGTTATCATTTGATCAGTATGCCTGTTTGCATATTACTTCTCAGTACCTTTTAAACATATCCAGATTCAATAATGAAAACCTAGAATTACTTAGGAAATAGTAATTACAAGTTTGAAAAGACTGGATTGCAACCTCCAGCAGAAAGCTCAAGTGCCAACAGCATGATATCACTATTCAACTGTTTCTTATAATAAGTTGCCTTCAAAAAGTCAGCAGGTGAAATTAAAATCACATTTCTTAACATCTCCTAGAGCCTCTACAGTTTAATGCAGCTGAGCACACTCCAGATGACAACACTAAATAACAGGCATTCTTGTATTTCAGTGAAAAGAAACTAGCAATAGTCTGTAAAACTTCATTTTTAACATGATGCATACCATCATGTTAAAAACATGATATTTTGGGGCTGGGGATGTGGCTCAAACCGTAGCGCACTCGCCTGGCATGCTTGCGGCCCGGGTTTGATCCTCAGCACCACATACAAAACAAAAGATGTTGTGTCCGCCGAAAAACTAAAAAATAAATATTAAAAAAAATTCTCTCTCTTTCTCTCTCTTTAAAAAAATGATATTTATTTCAACATGATATTTAAGATATGATTTTGATTAATAATAAGACTTTCCCAGCACTATGTAGAAAGCTTATTTACTGAAGGAAAAAGGGAATGTTTTCATATTTATGAAGGTTAAACATTTAAATATTAGAAGCTATGTTTAATATGGTTGTGCATTGTTTCATCTTGATTTGAAGCTAAACTGACTAAACATAATCTTTAGGCACTCGTTATGAAAACGCAGATTGGAACATGATGAAGGTAAAATGAATTTCTATATTTTATTGCCACATTCAACTACTATGGGAAAAAACATGAATATGAGCAATGTCTCCTTAGTTCCATCCTTTTCCAGCTTCACTTCATTGCAGGCATAAAACCCTCCAACTACTGGCAAAGTTGTCCAAGCCTTTGGCTGCATTGCAAGGCTGATAGTGGATTAGGAAGACTGGCCTTGGTACATCTCATGTCAAATTTCCAGTCAGGAAGCAAGTGGGGAAAAGAAAGGTCTGGAATTTATCTTCTTATTCTAAACTCAGCATTTGGTACATTTAGAGATGCACTGCCAAGTTTTCAGATTCATAAGGATCGCTCAGGGAGGTTGATATAGGTTATAGGATCCTAATCTGAAGCTTGGTAACTACAGCAGATCTGATATTCTCAATTTTTAACAAGAACTTCAGAAAGTTTTAATGATCACATTTTGATAAATACTAGGTTAGAATTAACTCTCAAGACTACCTCTGTGCCCAGTGAGCTACAACCTTCTTTTCTAACCTATACCTTGGCTCCCTGAGCACGCAGGTGGAATTATGCTTTTGTTTTTTGATTGTAGCCTATCTTTCTACCTGTAACTACTGAGACCTCAACATGCCTGAAAATTAATGCCACGAGAAATTAACATCCTTTATTTGGATGTATATTCTAATACTTATTTTGCAAGTGTGCAATATATGCAAATATGTAAGCACATATATTAAAACTATCTCACAAATAGCCTGAAAAATATCTTAAGTAATCAGAAATCGCCTAGAATAATCTCTCTCTGTCTCTCTCTCTCTTTCTCTTTCCACTGACATCTCATGTCAAATTTCCCTAAAATTGCATGGAAAAAAAATACTAAGTTAAATGAAATAAGATAGAAAAAATAATAATTATGAGTCAGCATATCAAGTAAAACCAAGGCAATATTGGAATTTCAATATGAAAATATACTAATGTGGAACTTTAGATCTGAAATATCAGGCATCAAACAATCATAAGAAAAGATAATAAAATCATAAAAAAGGAGAGGATAAACAAGCCATTATCAAATCTCCATATGTTTCAAGAAAACTTAAAACTCTTGTCAGTTAGTAGATATTTTCAGGAGAAAGAAAATACTACTTACCATAGTTATTATAATTACAGATTAAAAAAAAAACATAAGTGGAGGAAAGAAGTCAGGAAAAGTTGAGGGTCAGAAAACATAATAGATGGGAAAGAGGTCAGGAAAGGTTGAGGGTAATAATATTCTAGTCTAACAAAGAGGGAGGTCAAAAATATTATTTCAAAAATTGATGAAAATGAGATAAATATACTATGTAAAATGAAAAACACATATAAAGAAGTAAAAATGGCAATATAACCATATTGAATGATTCTTTGGGAAAGAGATGGGAAGGAGGATAAGAGATAAGATACTTATCTAGATCAGCAGAAAATCAACAGAACATAGCAAATCAGTATTGTTGGAATATTCAAGTTCCAAGACATAAAGTAACCAAAACCTAGAAATATTTAAAAGTGATTATCTCAGCTGCAATGAAAGAAATAGGAGTGGTGGGGCCTAGGAAGTATAATTTTTTAATGACAGAACCAGCTATACCTTTATTGGTTGATTTATTGTGATTTTAATTTGTTATGGCTTGTCCCTAATTTGGTTTTGTGGCCGCTCACTTGAGAGTGGCCTTAAACTCCATCCCTTCCCTTAGCTGAAATTCAAGAGATTGGTCAGAGATATTTACAGTGTACCTTTCCCAGGATACTTTGTTACCTGGTGGCTTAATGACTAAGTGTCCAACTTGTGATCAGTTGTTCCTCTCACAAGGAACTTGTTTACACTGGAAGAGGCTCTTATGGCTCTTACATGACTTGTATTTACTTTAGTCCTGCAAAGATAGACACTAAGAGAACCCTGACTGGAAACAAGGCTAGGTTCAAGGGTAAGGTATCAACTAAGGCACAACCAGGAAGTGACACTAAAGTGGGAGAAATAAAAGGCGTTTATTACTTACAGGTCAGTGAGGATAGGGTATCAGCAGGAGCCAATGGGGAGTCCAGAGGTGGCAGGCAGCTCAACCAGTGGGGTGGGCAGGCAGTAAGGCAGAGGACCTGCAGGACTATGGATTTATTCAAGCCCATGGTTTTGTCCTTGAGCTTTACCTCAGGGGATGTGAATTAGCTGGTCTAAGGAAAACAGCTGTGAAGAGGAGAATGGAATTTCTATGACTCTGTTGTTGACACCATTAGTTTTACCATGATGAGCAGCTGTGGTTTGTGTTGAGCCTTGAGCCAGCAGGATGAGGAACAAGCTGGCTATCATGCAGACAAGCACACGTGAAGCAGAGAATTTAATTAGGTGACAGGATGGAGTACAACTAGGTTTCAAATGCCTTGCTATATTAAACAGATTTATATTAAGCAAATTTATGACTTTCATTCAGTGAATACATTTCTCTGGGTAAAAATTAATTGAAATAAGCAAATAATATTTAAAGTATGTTAATGTTAATTATATCAGTTCCAAAATAAAGGATGCATTCTGTTTTTCTAGGATAAACAGAAAAAGATACATCATGAAATCTTAGATGAATTTCAGAACACAGAAGGCTGAAAACAGACTTTAAATTGTATTTAATACTGTCACCATGAGGGTCACAGGACTAGACCAGAGGAAAGCTAAAGTATCATCTATAATCTAGAAGCTGGCCATGATTAGGAGGCTGTTGTGACAAGGATATGGCTCTGGTAAAAGGAACCACGATCCTGTTACAGCACCCTAGAGATGGTAGATAATTTCCACCAGGTGTTTATTTGAAGAAAAATCTCAGAAACATAGCCTCAACTCCTTTCCTCCCAAAGTTTAGTCAAGGGCATCTAACTGGCAGAAACTAGATTACTAACAAAATTCAAGTCTCAAGTGGTTCTGGGAAATGTATTTTTTTGACTTCCCAGTCTTTGCAGTAGAGAAAGGCAGAGAGAGGTGAAGAAGTGTCAATCCATAATAGAATTTCTACCTTAAATAGAAAGAAATATAAAATTTTAATTTCTTGGGATTAAAATATTATACCAATAAGAGGGCTATGCCATAAAATAGGATGGATGCAGTAAGTATAAAGCATCTGTAAAAACTATATTATGACAAAATCTTTTAAATTTTTGTAAATAGAGCTCTATAATAAAAATTTAAATATTCCATTTTACTCATTTATAACCACAGCAGGTAACACGAAGGTATGCTTTAATTTCTTCATTTGTAATTGTGATACATGTTTCAATTTAATTTAACTATTATTGTCATTTTACTCAGTGTTTCATATCATATTGAAATTGAAGTTAAATTGTCTCTTTGAATGCAGGCAGCTGGCATTACTAATCTTGTTAGGGAAAATATGTGCTTGCATAGCTGTAGCAATGTTAACCTTTACAAAGACTTTTTATGATACTTTCCATGTTTACTCTGTTAGTAATTCAAGTTAGTTGGAGTACTTATCCTGCCAGTACATAACAAAGCAAAAATTAATTGTTATTTTATTCCCTTATCAGTCAACATAGTTAATGTTTCTAGGCTAGAAACACCACAAATAAGCAAAATATAAAACAACATCTGGCCTTGGGATGCAATTCAAGGGAACTGATAATGGATGATGAGTGGAAAATAAGATTAAACGTATCTCCACCCAAGTTTTACTGATAATGAGTCTTCCATTTTCCTACATAATAAAACACGTTTATTGAGTGTCTCCATAGGTGCCTGTTACATCACTTATGACAAAACTCCTAAGATTATTAAAGTTAAAGGGAGAAACATTTATTTTAGCTCAGTTTCAGAGGTTTCAGTCCATGTTTTCTGGCCTGGTTGCTTTAGGGCCTGTGATGAGGCAGAACATCATGGCAGATGTATGTGGCAAAGGAAAGCTGCTCACCTCATGGAGCCCAGAAAAGAAATGAGAGAGAGGAGAGGGAAGAGGGGAGAGGGGAGAGGGGAAAGGGGAGAGGGGACAGATGCAGGGAGGGAGAGGGGAGAGGGGAGAGATGCAGGGAGGGAGAGAAAGGAAGAGGTCCTTTTATATAAGAAAGCCCTTCCCCACAAAGTCATAAAGCTATGAATAGATAAGTGGGTTAATCCACTCAGGAGGTCACAGTGCTCATGACTGAATCCCCAAAGCCCTACCTCTGAACACAGCTGAACTGAGAACCAAACCTTCACATGAGTTTCTAGGGGACATCTAAGATCCAAACCAAAACAGTACCTATCACTCAAGATGTGAAAAATAGTAGTTAGGAGAAAAATTAGTCAAGAGAAAACCTAGGCTTGAAAACACACATACAGCCCACAAAAAAGAAATTACAGAAAGGAAAGTAGAAAAACAACATAAAATAAAATTAACAAAAAGAATATCAATTTAAGATTTAATAAACAAGGATATTTTCATTTAGAGTAGTAGCTAAACCACCAAGATCATTAGCTTAAGCACCATAAGTCCAACACAGTCCTATAGTTAAATCTATAATATACTACATATCCATTTTCCTTCTTATTTTGAGAAAAGCAAACTTATACACTGATTCTGGACATAAGTCCAAATTCAAAGGGGATAAGATTTCTTCTTCAATGTTGCTTTCACCTTAGTGTTCACATGACTATCAGTTACATGCCCTTATCAGTCACCCTCACCAGATTCTGGGCCTCCTACCACACCTAGTACAGACTTACACAGGGAGAGGAAAACCAGACAGAATAACTGACAATGACCTCATCAACTCCATATATGTTGCCAGAGTATATTGACTGGGAGAACATACAAAAACATAAAATGACCATAGATATTAAGAGAAAAAGGAAGACAAAGTGGGATGTAAGCGGCAGCATCTGGCGCCTTTTGGAATAGTTTTTTAACAGCAGAATAAGTCAAATGAAAATATTTTTACACACAGAAAAACCCTTGTATTCACTTAAACTCTTAGTAAGAAATTTGCTCTTTAAATCTAAAAACAATTAAATTAGTTGTTCATCTAGATGTCAGTAACTTTAGCACAAGTATGTTATCTGAATATGGAAAATTCATAAAAGTATGATAATATTACTTATACTTTCATTTAATCTGAAGAGGTTATGTGTTAATCACTTATACAAATAAATACTAAACAGTTAATATATTCAATTAATACTTTAAGTAAAATGAGGTTTTTCTTCCATTTCTTCTTATATTTTTAATGAACTAATAAAAACTAACAAACTAATAACTAATTAGTTTGAAAATATTTTAATATGGATACATTAATGGTTGGTTCATACCGTTTCAATTTTAATAAAAATAAAAAATGCAAACTTAAAAAAAGAAACATAAATTCATAACAATGCAGTTTTATGTTGTTTTTTAAAAAGACATAAATTTGTTTCTCAGGAAATTAAAGCCACTTGTGTTTTATCTGAAGGAGTATAAACTAATATTCACTCAAGTTCCATTTATTAAGCAGACCTGAATAAGTGTACTTCTGAAACATGAAAAACAATGTATTCTTTTTAAAAAATTAAGGATATGTTTATTTTAAAAGTTTACCATAAAACATTCTTGACAAAAAATAATTCTACCCTCTAAGGCTATTTTTTGTAATATGCTATACATAGACCATGTTGTTGGTTTATGATTGATACTAAAAGAAAAAAAATTGGTAAAATTTTTAAATAATTCAAAATAATTAAAGCAATATTTCTTTAAAAGAGATATTGCTAAATTAATCTACCAATTTGAATAAGTTATTTGCTATACAGAATTGAGTTTTATACAGATAGCAAAGTTCAGAGTTCATCCACCTCAATTACAGTATACTTCTAAATGATAAAATGTATTCTATTGTGGTAAGTGTTTAGAATATCAGATAAAGGATCTGTTATAGCAAATTATTAAGATAGCTTTTCAATTAATATTATTCTCAATAATTACAGAGCCCCTTAACTCACATGTATGAACTTACATGTATGGCATGACTTACATGTATGACATAAAAAACTTCATACTCCAAAACACTTCAATACCTTAATGGATAAAGTGTGATGAAAATACATATATTGTTTTGAGAATGGCCAATATGTCTATGAGGGAAAATACACCAAGGCTCAAAATTTCAGTAAATATTTTTCTCTCTTCATAGGTCAAAGCAGCTTATTTTATGAGGAACTAAGGCAATCAAGTGTTTATCATTGACTTCAATCAGGAGAGATCTATAACTCTGAACATCAGAGCATGAATAAATTTTATAAAAAAATCAAGCCTTAAAGAGATAAAACTTTGTATCTCTATATAAGTTAGATATAAATCAAACCTTTATTTTCAAATTTTCATTTTTCATGATTTTGCTAAGTTTAGCATTTCTGATAATCTCTTTTATTATCAATGTCCTAATCTTCCAGGTCAAAATGTTCTTCCTTTACTCCAAATAGATATCTCCTTTGAAAGTTGATTATTGTAAGATATTTTAATAATTTTGGCATTTGAATAAATAAAGACAAACACATAAAGAAGTGAAAATATTTAGGTGAAGTTCAACACTATTTATAAATATGATAATTATTGAAAATTAAGATGATGATGTTAATCTTTGCATTTGTATATATATATAAATGTAAATGCACATATTAAGTGTAAAGTTCAAATTATATTGAATAAGTAGGAAATAGCTATATATTTAGAAAAATGAATAGTCCAGAAATAGTGATAAAATTGATTTCTATTATAAGTAGAATTTCAAAATGGAAGACATATTTGTAATTAACTATTTGCATTGTACAATTGATTAACACTGAAAAAAAAGGAAAAGGTATGTTTATTAAAAGAATTTCCAATGAATTTAAAATCAGGTTAAAATGAATAGACAATAATTCTAGGAAAAATATATAGATGAATTTATGTTTGATCTTTGAGAAAGGGTTGATTTATGTCATATAAAGCACAAAATCAAATGATCATGACATTTTTAAAAACTGGTAAATGTCATATTACAGGTAAGAATGTACTTTACAAAATGTTCAGCATTGAATATTTTGTTATAGCAAGGAAAAACATACTAATAATTGCTAGAACTTATATTTTAGTCAGGAAATAAATTCAATATAATTATTTTAAAAAGACAATTAAGTAGCATGTTAGAAATTGACAAGTATTAGGGATTAAGACATAAAGCAAACTAAGGGGGAATCAAAAGCTTCTATGTAGAGGTATTTTAATTTTACATGAAGTAATCAGCTGATGTTGTTAATGATGTTTAAATCTAAAAACAAATAAAACCATTAATTAAATAAATGTCTTGTTAGGTTATCCTAATAATAGGTAGAAATTAAAACATACAACAGAAGTAACATGTCATTCAAGAGAGGTACAAAAGGAACAAAGATATTCTAACATCCCTATATCTTTCATAAGGAGAATAAAAGTACTTATCATTATTACAACTGAAGTATGTAAGACATGATCTCTAAATTCCTACAAACATTAGTAAATAATTTATAAGTTCTAAACTTACAGGAAAACTTTTAATTGAAAATGCTCTTATAATAAAAAGGAAACCAAGAACATAATGAAATATTGAATACTATGGATTGATACATATCAAGTACTAAACCAAAAGGAATATTTAAATCCAAACATGTTAGTAGTATTTGAACTATAAATTGATTTATACTCCAATTAAAAACAAATGATGAAGAATAGAATTAAAAACCCAAACTATATGCCACTTACAAAAGACTGTTCTAAAACATAATTTTACAGAGAGGTTGTATAAAGAATGAAAAGTTCCACAATGCAAATACAAAGCCAAATAAAGCTTTTCTCTGTGTATGTGTGTGTGTGTGTGTGTGTGTGTGTGTGTGTGTGTCTGCCTGCACACACACACACACACACACACACACATATATATCAGGCATGAGATTTTAGGGGAAAGAAGTTTTAAGTTGAATAACTTTAATGTGATAAAGGTTTAATTATCTAGGTAGATATAATTGCAAATTTAAATGTGATAAATAACATAATCTTTAAATATATAAAGCAAAATTTAAAATAGACCCATCAAAATTGTTATCATATATATCAATGACTAATTTAATATTTATAAATTTTACACTGCAATGAAGATGACCTTAAAAACCTTCCATTTTATTTTGCTTTTTTTAAAAAATCTGAAACCAATATTATAATCTCTGCTTGACTTTATTTGCATTGAATTAATACGTCTTTGCTTAATCTTTAATTGATAAACTTTACCATTTCATTTAGTTAATAGTTTATTTTTTTCCTGAGTCTTTTAGTAAGTAAGGTAAAATTATTTAGAATTATGATCTGTTATGGTTCGTTTATGAGGTGTCCCCCCAAATCTCCCATGCTATGCAAGAATATTCAGAGGTAAAATGATTGGACTGTGAGAGCTATAACCTGATCATCCATCCTGTTTGAATGGACTGACTGGCTGGTAAAAGTATGCAGGTGGGACAAGCTGGAGGAAGTAGGGCATGGAGGGGCATATTCTGGGAGAGTTCTTCTCCCAGTGGCCCCTGTCCCTCCTCCCCATCTTCTCCTTCCTGGCCAGTCATGAGAGAAGCAACTTCCCTCTGTTGTGCCCTTCCCCATGATGTGCTGCCTCACCTTAGGCCCAAAGCAATGGATTTGACCATCTGTGGACTGAGAACTCTGAAATTGTGAGCCCCAAATAAACTATTCCTCCTCTAAGTTGTTCTTATCTGGTATTTTGGTACAGCAATGCAAAACTGAGTAAAACATGGTCCTAATAGTATCTGAATTTACTTTTGTTTTTGAAGACGACAGAGCATATTCAGATGGGGTGGGGGGCTGTGGGGGGTGGTGGGGGTTGGTATTCATTCAATTCAGGTCAAGTTCTAACATATACTAGTAGGAATATCCCTCAATCTCTCTGATTCTAAGCTCCTTTATTTTTTAAAATAGAAATAGTAATAACAACAATAATAAAAATATAATGATCATATACTTCCACATATTAAGTGTTTAAATAGTGACTCTAGATAATATACTCAATAAGGGGTATTTTTTAATTCTTGATTTTTTACAGAGTTTTTATTGTGTTCTTGCTTTTACAAAGTTTTATATTTCACCTTAATAAACGTTTTTATTTCTTTTGATTACCACATTCACTGAAAGTATGAGGTATTAAACAAATATTAGAATGCTGAGTACCTGCTGTTTTATACCTAAAATGTCCCACATGTTAAACTCATATATGGTATTATATACTTTAAGAGAAACTTTTAGAAAATTGAAATAATACTTTTGGTTTCAATTTTTTTGAAAGTGTTTTCTATACTCAGCAACCCCTGATATTACATCCCTGGTGGCGAAATGGGTTCCATGTGAATGGCCCTTATTTTGTACACAGCTCAGCCTTACTTAGGGTGTCACTGTGAGTGTTCAGGCAACAGTTAACCTTTATTTATTTATTTATTTATTTTGTGGGGCTGACCTGTCCTTAGTGTTCTCATTAAGGGAAGGGGTGGGGGAGCAAGCTATCCTTGTAATGTTCATTTTAAACAGTCTATCTTCCCTTTACCTAGTAAAAGTCTATGGCATATTGCTCGATGCTTAGATGGATTTTCCCCTTGTACTCACTCATTCTCATTTGCTCATTTCAATCCTTGTGATGAGAGAAGGACAAATGTTGAAGGCCTGAAGTTATATCACAATTTTTCCAGAAGATTTTAAATGAACTTGTTGGAAAGACATGTGGCTGTGTTCACATGGACAATCTTGGTTCAACTCTTCTTGATACCTAGCTATTGTTCCTTTCAAATTTGCTTCCCTAACAGAGCCTTCAAAGTTCAAAGTTCATACACACTTTCTTTGTTACAGAAACTTCACTCAACTTATACAGCTTCCAGTTTAGATTCTATATACCTGGAAACAAATGTTTAAGCTTACAAAATAGATATTTTTGTATTGCTTATTTTGCCACTCAGCTCTGATTCAGGAAAAATTACAGGAAATAATTTGAGATTTTAGTATGATATGATTTACAAGATATTAAATTTAATGTTAATTTTTAAGTAAATGTGATATTGATTTCTTATTCTAAGGAAACTTATTTTATAAAATCCTAATTATTAATAAGGACAAAATAAATCTTCATTGTCCAAAAGATTTAGTAGTATTTTTGCCCTAGAAATTCTAGTAAGATCTTCCAAATGTATTTGGAATATGCCAATATAAGCTCCAATTATATTTAATCTATTAAGGAAATGCAGATATGTTAAATTACTAATGCTATAACATTGTGTTGAAACAATTATTTTCATGAATGATATGCCAGAGAATGCTCCTTAAATAACACATGCCAGGAATATTCTCATAGATGAGTCATTAAGAGATTTATTTATGAATAATTCCTGATAAAATTGTGGAGATATATATATATATTAAACTAAAAACAAGGGGCACTTATACAAGAGATAATTTTAAAAATGAATCAATAGATATATATATATTCATTAATTTATTCAACCAACATTTACTCTGCAAATGAAATATTGCTACTTAATTTATTATTATAATTCTTAGTTAATTGAAGAAAAGCAAAGAAACCTACACCATAAAGATCATAAAGTAAGTAGTTATGAAATTAACTACATAGAGAATAAGTAATGGGAGGCCAAGTTAACCAAGCCACCTTTTCATGCTGAGGCTACAAATTACAAGAATCAATAATTTGAAATCAGAACTTTTTACTAATCATTTGGAATAAAGTGCTACTAGAACTAATTAGATGAAAAAAAATTGGATGAGCAAATGATCCAAATAAATTAAGAACTGGATTTCCTGTAGTGAGCAGAATTCGATTTGTTATGCTGCAGTAAAATCCCCAAATCACAGCTGTTTAAATAAACAAAGGCTTATTCCCTGCTTGTCCTATAATATGGCTAGTTATGGTGACAGAGAGGAAAAGAACTCCATAGAATCTCACAGTGGTAATGAAATCTGGCCAGAAGATATTTCTATTCCAAACTGACTGGCCAGACCTCTCTTAAAAGTCCTACCTCACCAAAAAGTGGACCATCTGTCCAAAAAATGAAGAGTAGGAAATAACTGATGAAAAGTATCCCAGTATCAAAACTATCATATTTTCCACAGAGTATATTTTTACTTGTGTTAAACTAACGATAACAATAAATATTTTAAAATAAAAGCTAATATGAGAAATCAATGAATAAAAATTTAAAGCTTTCACTCAACATTTTATGTTGTCCCTATGTTGATTTAAATAATAAGGCTCTGATATATATCACATGACTCCTAATTTTGAAAATTTTATAATGATATTTCCCATTATATTTTTATATTCCAAGAATATTAATCTAACCTCCGTTATAAAATCACCCTCTAAATTAATTTTATATTTTTAAATACTTTATATTTTAAGGAATGTAACAAAACTTTTATAGATCTTTTCCTGTTATGTTTACCTTCTGAACAATTTTTATCAGCAATCCCATATATCTTATTTGACTATATTGGTTCTACAAAATATTCAAGAAGACAACTCTGGAATGTAATCCACATGCAGGCAATGAAATCATAACCACATTGGTTATGATTTTGCTTTATGGTGCAAGATCCTAATGATCTTGCACCATAAAGCAAAATCTACAATGTAATTTCAATACTACATTTGATACATGGTGCTTGGAAAGACTTGGAAAGTGCTTGAAATGCTACAATGGGGAGAAGCACTCAAGAAATTCCGTGAATGACTGATAATTGTGGCTAAAAAAAAAAAAAAAAAAAAGAGGAATTCAGAAACATTTTTAGAAAATGAATAGGTAAACCAGGCACAGTGGTACATGCCTGTAATCCCAGCTACTCTGGAGGCTAAGACAGGAAGGTCTCAAGTTTGAGGCCATTCAGGGAAATACAGCAAGACCCTGACTCAAAATAAAAAATAAAAATGGCTATAGATATAGTTCAGTGGTACAGTGCTTGCCCAGCTTGTGCAAGATCCTTGGTTGGATACCCAGCACTGCAAATTTGAAAAAACAAACAACAACCACCAAAGGATAAGTATTAACTATAGAGAGAAATAGAGATGAAATTAAGCCAAAATGTAATGCTGACACAAATTAAAAGTAACTTTTCAAGCTGTTTACTAATGCTAAGAAGAAAGTATACATGTGAGAAAATACAATGAGAAATGCAAAAGTTGGAATTATTAAATATGATCAACTTATAATAGCAGAAGTGAATGTTTTAAATCTATTAAAAAGACTAATTCTGAAGACTTACAGAAATAAATGATCACAGCAAGACACAAGAAAAATATATAGATGGAAGTAGTTATTAATTACAAACACATAAAACATGTATGCGTGAAGAAACTAGTAGAAGAAAGGGCAAATATGAGCAGTGTATATTTCTTTTTCTACTCATATTCTTTTAAGTTTTATTGTATCCTATTTTTTCTAAAAAATTATGTGAAACTGAAGTCAAAGTTAATAAAATCTTTATAAAAATAATGAATAAAATAAAACCATAACAAGACATCATCTTGAAGATATGTTGAATTGATTTGAAACTGATAAAATGTGGCTGTCTTAACAGGGTCCCTCACTATTGACATCCACGGCATTTTTTAAAGTATACCTACATAATTAGATTAATTTCTAAACCTTTAGATTTATTTTTCAATTTGGTACTAAGGCCTCCATTTAACAAACAGGCAATTTTTTTTATTTATTGCCCCTCTGAAATTCATTTTCTATCATTTTTATCTTATTAAAAGATGAACCTGAGACTGGACATGGTGATGCATACCTCTAATCCCAGCAACTCGAGAAACTAAGGCAGAAGAATCACAGGTTCAAGGCCAGCCTCAGCAATTTAGCAAGGCCTTAAGCAACTTAGTGAAACCCTGTCTCAAAATTTTAAAAATTTAAAATGGCAGGGAATATGGCTTGGTGGTTAAGCACCCCCTGGGTCCAATCCCTGGTATAAAACAAACAACAACAACAAAACCTATTTTACTAGAGAAATACTGATGAAAGCACATCTCCAAAAAGGAAGTGTTAGGTTGGATTGAGGTGGTTACGGGAACAAAGCATCAGGCAACCTGCAGGCGGAAAGAACAACCAATCAGGAACCGACAGACAAGCAGAGATAACCACCTGTCAATCAGCGGAGTCTCTTGACTAATCCTGGAATGACTTGGAGATCAGCAAGATGCTCCAACCAACCCAGGAGGACAAGGCACCCTAAAAACCTCCCTTTCCTGTCCCAAGCCCTCCCTTCTTGCCCTAAACTCAATAAAATTCCAATCCAGCAGAGCCAGGTAAGACTCCCAAGACCAGCTCTGTTGAACTGGTCTCATCCCAGAGGGAATCTCAATAAAGCCTTGTTCAGCAGCTTTTAACCTGCCTCCTTTTGGTCCCCGGTTCCTGAACTTACAGGGAGCCCACATAAAGACAGAGGTTTAATCCAAAGATTAAAAAAGAATATTCTCTCTCATTCATGCTTCTCCCATCAAACCAACAAGAGTTTCAGTGTAATAAAAGAGTAGCTTATATCTGAGAAAGTTACAAGACAAAGATCTACATGGAAGAGGAATACTTAAAATGTCCAAAGTCAAGAAAAGACACACACACACACACACACACACACACACACACACACACACACACACACAATTCCCCTTATAGAAACGTGAAGCATCCTGCACCTACAGTGACTTCAAGCATTAAACACAGAGCAGGTTCTATCCTGTTTATGTTTATCTTAATATAAACACTCACATTAAAGGCCTACTTATCTCTATTTTCTATATCAGTCTTTTAAACAAGAACAAAAAGTATAACAAGTTATACAAAAAGGTAGGAAAAAACACAAAAAGATGAGATAAATCAAACTCAGATATGATACAAATGTTGGAATTATCAAAGATCTGAAATTAGCTATGTTTAATATACTAAGGACGACAGTGGCAAAAGTGGACAATATGTAAGAAAATATAGGTAATTTAATATAGAGATAGAGACGTGAAGAAACAATGGAAATAAAAAACACTGTAATAGAAAACAATGGCTTTGATGTGTTTATTAGCAAACTCAGCACAGGGAAGGGCAGAATCAGAAAAGGGCTTGCTAGAAACTTCCCAACCTGAAAAATGAAGGAAAAAAAAAAAAAGAATGGGGCAGGGGAAGCAATAGAACATTTTGGAACTATGAAACAATCAAATTGTACAACAGATGCATATCTGGGATATAATGAGGAGAAGAAAGAGAACACAAAAAAACATTTTGAAGTTTTAATGACTTAGAATTCCTACATAAATAACAGACACCAAAACAAATATCCAGGTAGCTCACAGAACAAGAAAAATAAGAACATATTTAAAGTACAAAAAATCCAAAGTCAAAGATAAAAAAAATCTCAAAAGAGGTCGTGGATGGGGGGAGATGACTAAATTACAGAGGAACAATAATAATTACAGTGGATTTCTTGTCAGAAATCACACAAGAAAAAAAATGTGGAATAAAATATTGGAAGTATGGAAAGAAAGCAATTATAAGACTATAGTTCTATATTCAGCAAAGTCATACTTCAAAAGTAGAGAAAAATATAAAGTGGAAGGAATTGAATGAAAACAGCCAAGCTGTTCCAGTTGTCTGGTACTATATCCAAAAGGGCACGAGCTGCTCCCATAGTTAAAATATGCTGCAGATCAGTGTATAATTGTATTTTTATTTCTACCTTCCCCTTTACCCAGTCTCTTTATGTTTTGGCATCAACTACCACCTCCAAGTCTTCCTTGGAGAGGTCACTAGTATTACAGTGAGTGAGGTTCACCCTATCAGAAAGAAGACTTCTCTGAGGGTTAAACCTGACCCAGGAATGAGATAAAGGACAAATTTAAGCCATGATGGTTTCTCTGGGTGACCTGATACAATCTTGGAAAAAGACTGTGCTTGTGACGAAAATGAAACCACTGGGTCTGTAACTGGGAGCAAGAGTGTCTGAACTGAGTTCCTCAGTTTGTGCAATTTAGAAAAGGGACATTTCCTCAGTCAAAGGATAGAGAGTTCATCTAGACACTAAATGTAAGGGGCCTGATCATCACACAGCTGAGGGATAATGTGGGTCTGTTCTCATCAAGGGCTAAAGAGAGTTTTGTCCACAACAATCTCACTTTTTCTCTGGACACACGGTGTTTACTAAACAAATGTCTCATTCTTTACTTACTATTCCAAAATATCCTTATTTTGGAAGGAAGGTGCCATGAATGGGGCTCATGAACATAGTTGCTCTAGATTACTTTAAATTAATCAATTATAAGTTTTGCTTATACACAGTATACTTTATGAGCTGACAGACAGGCTTTGAAAATACAGTTTGATCAATTCCAGCATATTATAAGACTATAGGAGCACAAGGTCACTGTCAAGATGATACTGCTTGTGAAGATTCCTTGTGTGTTAGTCAGATTTCCATCACTATAATAAAGTATCTAAGACAGTCATCTTAAAAAGAGTAAATATTTATTTTGGCTGACATTTTCAGAGGTTTCAGTCCATGGCAGTAGAACCTTTTGCTTTTGGGCCTATGGTGAATCAGAACATGATGATGGGGAATGTCTTGGGGAAGCTACAAAGCTCATAGTGGCTGAGAAACAAATAGGGAGGAAGTAAAGACACTTAAGTCCCTATATTCCTTTCAAGGGCATATCAGTGATCTAATTGCCTCCCATTAGTCTTCACCTCTTAAAGGTCCCCCATCTCCCAGTAGTGCCACAGGATGGGGACCAAGCTGGACCACTGGACCATTGGGAGATCTTTTGGATTCAAACTATAGCACTTTGATAATTATATTTTTATTTCTACTAGGCTTGTTCCCAGCCAAACTCTGCATCTCTGTGTTTCTTGTTGTTTGTTTTCTTCTTTATTAGCTACAATGAGCTAAATAATCCCTATTTACCTCACACTGTGTACACAGTGTAAGTGGTAATGTGTCCATTTCAGAAAAAAAAATCTCAAAGAGGGTAAAGAGTCATCCAAAGTCACACAGGAAATTGTGTCAGACTAAACATCATTTTCTATCCAATAATTTGTTTATGTTAAGAATATTTTTCAGAAATTAGCTATGTGAGGTTGTCCATTAAATTTTTTGATTTTTTTTAAAAAATTGCATGTTACTTTTGGTGAGGTAAAAACAAAGACACTGAAGGCTACAAGGAATCTTTTGTTAAAAAAAAATCCAGAATTTCTTATCATGACTTCTGAAGCAATTTTCATACAAAAACTATTAATACCCCCCAATAATGGAATTCAGCAAACAGAATGACGTTGGAAATTATTATGTGCACCTTCTTGCTGTATCTACTAGTAGCACTGGTTGTCACCATTTCTCTTTTGAACAAAAGCAACAGACTCCTATTATCTCTGTTTTGGCCATAATTTCCTGTGGCAGAAACCATAATGTGTTCTCCAAAACTCATTTCCTATTCCTCCTGCACACAGCTTTAGACAGCATCTCCCCGCTCCTTTGCTGTTAGGTAAGGCCAAATCATTGAGTTCTGGCAAGTGAATTACTGGGAGAAATAACATTTCCACTTCTCAAGGGCGCTCCTTCTCTCATATCTTGAGGTAGAAGGAAGCGGCAGATACTCTGAAGAAGCCACAAGATACATAAGCCTGACTCCCTAGCTTCTGTCTTGGAGCAGAGTGCTTCTCTGCCAAACACATTCATTTAGTTACATGAATAAGAATTTTTTAAAAAGTTATTGTGTTGACTCACTGAGATGTGAGAGCTTTTTAAAAAGCCATTTGCTTCATCTGACTAATACATCCCTTTCCCTTGCTAACATGTTAGCTAGATGATGATATTCAAATTTAAGTTAATTCATGCCATTCTTGTGCTCAGAACACTTAGATGGTTTCCCATTTTACTCAGACTAAAAACCAAAGTCCTCAACGTGACTCTCAGAGCCCTGTTACAGGTGCAGACCCATTGCTGCCTGTCTTAGCTCCTACTACTCCCTTTCTCATTCATTCTCTCCAAATTTAGTGGCTGCTTAGAAACATTTTCACATGAGTGCCCTGTGTCAGTTTGTCTCTGCTTGATATGCTCTTCCTGCAATCCCGGCAGGGCTCACTCTCACCCACTTTGTTTAGGCTCAATCCTCCTGGTGACTTTTTCCATAACTACCTTATTTATAATTGCTTACTGAAGCCTCCAGATCCGCCTCTATATCTTGTCACACTCCTTTGATTTATATATTTTTTCTCTGCGGCACTTATCAACAACTAAATTATTTTAAATTTTTTAAGCTAACAGTCCCTCCTCTAAAATTAATCTCCATGAAGGCAGGTGTTTTTGCACTGTATTTTATGGTCACTGCTTAATTTCTGGTGCCTTGCATGAATGATTAATTGATCGAATCAGCAAATACAACAGGCTAGAAAACTGATGTTTCTACATAATATGAAATATAATGACTTATTTCTAGTAATGTAAATAACCTCTAGGCATGGCTGGTAAACACATTTATGTTAAATTTCAGTGTGTGTTCATTATGTCCTGAGAAGTTGAGGATGGTGAATTGATAATGTGAGATTCCTACCAAAACATCCATAAAGACTATGATTAATATCAAGTTGGAATGCTTGAGAATGGAAAAGTACATAAAATTTTCCAAAGATAAAATTCTGCCTTGAGTATGTTCTCAAGATTAAACTTGCAGATAAGAAATGTTTAATGCATGTATATATTGTTCACAATCTTTTGAGAACTAAACTGAAAGGACTGAATTGGAACAAACAATCTGACATTTGCCTCTAACATTAAGACTCCTAATTACCCCACAAAGAGCTCCATCTCTGTCAGACTCATCAGTTCCTCCAGCACTACTGGGCATTTTAAAACAACCCATGGATGTGATCACACTAATGCAACCAAGTAGACATCTTTCCTGACATGGCTGCTTCCGCTAGTCCAGCTCCTGAAACTTTCAGAGTGAATGCCAGATGCCAGTTAGTGACCAGTGTATTGTAAGGCCTATGAGAGACGTTTCTAATAAAATAAAAAGGCACATTCCTAATTTATTTTCATATTTCCCAAAATGTGACTGCCATTTCAGCAGCTAAAATTTTTAACTTTTTTTTTTCAAATCAAGGATTGGCAACTAATAATCTTTAATTGTATTCTCACTGGTAAACACATTTGATAAATTATATTTTGCATAGGAAAGGTTATGTTCAGTTAGCCTAGTCTATGATGATTACAACTAAGACTACAAAGGAAAGATGGCTAATCAAATATACATCAAGCTGGCTATCACGGTGGGGGTCTGGATCTTAACCCTGCTGGAGAACCTCCAAGGTGGAGGACACATGCCTCAGAGATACTGAAACTTAAGGGTGGAAGAGGTATACTGACTACCAGAGACTGCATGAGGGTGCTCCTCATAGGCTTTAATGTCCCATCACCTTGGGACTGACCCATAGGTGGGCAAAATGGATTTCAGCAGTGAGAGGAAGTCCTCAGCATTTCTTGGCCCTTTATGTTGACAGCTAGAAATCAGGCTAGTTTGCACCATAGGGAGGGGGAGGTAGGACATGGGCAGAACAGTGATTGCATTTGCCCTTGATGTTAAATACTCAAGAAGAGCTGTCTCCTAATGTGAGCTTTGGGTAGAGGACTGCAGGTTCCCAGTTACACCTACTTTCTTTGTCCTAATCAAGAAGCACCAGTGTCTTGGCCATTCGGTGAACTGGCCACTAGCATAATTTTCCATGTTAAACGAAAGCCAGGGCCTTGAACATTTCTAGGCACTGATAAAGTTGTTTAGATTGTTGATCAAAAACAATGAAAGATAAAACATGTTGCCAAACACAGAAACTATCTCCAGCCTTGAGGCAATTCTTGAAACCCTCACATACACTCCATAACCAGGCCTCCTCATTTCAGATACCTCTAAGTAGAGCATCTCTTTTTGTACTGTCAGTTGCTAAGACATACTGCAGACAACTTTCTCTATAAGGTTCCCTAATAAATACTTTGGACTAATTGGTCTGGCATTTAATGTTTCCTTTTTGAAATCAAAGCCAATCTCATGTTAAGAAGCTTTGATCTCTTACTATTTCTAAACTCTGACCTCAGTGATACAATCTGTATTCTGAATTTCATCATCACGGAATATTCTACCACCCTAATTCCAGTTTGTGTAACCAAACCACAGCTAGAGTTAGCCCAAAAGTTGTGGGAGTCCTTCAAGTATCTGCTTCAAACCTTCCTAATACAATAAGCTTCCTAATAACTTACCCTCAAGTTTGTTCCTAAATTCCAGAGTGGTGAAACTGGACAGCCACAGACCACCCATACAATTGAATCCTTTGGGCATTAAAAGAAGGAGACAGGCCTAAAAGAAGGAGACATATCTACATATGAGCAAAAATCCCTGAATCTCACCATGTGATGTCATGCACCTGCTTAGACTTTACCAGCAAGAAGGGCATTACCACCTGTGGCCCCTTGACCTTCGACCTCCAGAATTGTGATCTAAAATAAACCTATCTGTGTTAAAACTTACCCATTCTGGGTTATTATGTTATTGACAATAGAAAATGTACTAATGCATCACCCATTTTTTTCCTGTATGGCTCTGACATTTTTGCACAGAACAGGAGTCAGTTATTTAGGTGTTGACGCCATACCATTTGACTACACAATCCAGATTCAATCTGCTTGTTACTAGCTTAGTTTTTTGATATCCCAAAAATGGATCCTCTGTCTAATACACCATTTTAATCCTGGCTTCATTTGAAATACCCTCTCTTGTTGCTATCAGCAGCAGGTAGTGACTCCATTTCAGTACTGGCCACTTTAGTTTGACTCACCCTCTGTGCACAACACATTCACCTTAAGTGCCTGAAATATGTGTTCTGTACATTCCCTTCTGTTTCCTGTCCTGTGTAGCTAGGCCTATGGAAATGAAGAAGGGTACAGAAGTTAGGAAAATATATTTTCTAAATCATGTCATGAAGGGTGAATGTGGTTCAAGTGCTATATAGTCAGATACTCAAACCTGCACCAATTGTAAATTCGGTTTTCTGATCCTTCATACTGTCTTTTTTTTTCCCCAAAAAACTTAAGAGTAAGAGAGGCTATCTTCTAAGGTAAAGGGGATTAACTTGTATTCTCTATTCACCTGGATTTATCCTTCATATTTGAGCTTAAGTCTCACTCATCACTTCTACAATTATTCCTGCCTAATCTCCATTTTTCCCACTTTTAAATATTTTGCCTATAGTTTTTAATATGAATTTAGACAATAATTAGTCTCTGTGTATAACATTTTTTTTCTTTTTGAGAGGAACAGGACATGTATGAAATAGTCTTTAGTATTTCACATTTCAGTGATTAAAATGTCTAATACATTAAGGAAGTAGATCTTACCTTTTAAAAACACATTTTTTTCATTGTAGCATTTCCTTTAAAATAGTGCTTGTACTATGATTATAGGTTAATCACACATTTAAATGCATAAACCCTTTATTAAAGGACTCTTGTTGGTTCTTTCATTCTTTTGCTTCCAGGAAAAAATGAGATCAAATAAGAAATCATTAACATGAATGAATGCATTGTACTCTGGTAATCTTACCACTTCAACATGATGCTAATTAGCAATCTTAAAATTACTAAATGACTGGCATACTAGAGTTCACTACTTGACTTGTACTTTTCCATGCTGAGAAAAAAAATACACTCTCAGTATGCCTCAGTGCTGACTAATGAATACTATGAGTAAGCCAAGACATTTATAGTTTGCAATGAATGGTTATTACCAAGATTCATTATTTAAAGAGGAAAAGTGGTATGATTAAGTACCTTAACCAATCGGGTCAATGGAAATACAAATTTGTCAGTTATATCTATAATTCAAATTATAACATCTTTTAATGACCAACACTAAATATGAAATATATGCACTTAAGTTTTGCTCTTAGTTGATTAGCAAGATTTACTGCTAAAATTGGAGTTATAATAACAATAACAATAGATAGTGTTTTAAGGGCTTACTTACGCCAGGCACTGGGGTAGACAATTTACATGCATCTCAATTCTTTCTAACATCCCTCAGGGACAGATATTTTAATTTCCATTTTATAAAATGGAAACTAAGATCTTCAGTGGTTAGGTGATATGACAATCCACATCTTGCTTATTGAGCAGAGAAATCAGTTTGTTCCTTTCTATTGCTAAATCTTTCTATTTATTTTCTCAGATTTTAGGGATGGCACTACATACTTTCTAAGCTGCTATAGGAGTTAAAAGCAGATAATGGATGCAAGATGTCTAACACAGTGAAAGTACTAAAGTAATACATTTTAGACACTCCTGGCTTTCCCTTTCTTCTATTTATCTTTATTGCTGAAAATGTGGTTCCCAGAGCAGAACCTGTAAACTTTTTGGAAAAATAGAATTTAAGGTCTTCAGACCTATTGAGTTGAATTTACATTTTATTAAGATTTTCAGTTGTTAAACACACTGAAGATAGAAAACTCTGCTTTCTACAGTAGAGCTATGTAAGAAATGGGAGGAACAGAGAAGGTAGGGTCCCTATGGTGTTTGTATTTGGCCTTATAGAAACAAATAATATTCTATTTTTATTTATCCATGTTAAACAATATTCCCATCTTAACAGCTCTAAGTATATCAACCAACTTTATCAGGAAAAAAATGGAAGCACTAATTATGAACCAAAGAATGTACAGTAAAGCAAAGAAAAACATTAAAGGCTTAGATAAAAGTAAAAGTGGCAGAATTCAGGAGTATATATCTGAATTTCTCTTTCAGCTTGTCAATACATTTTAGTATGTGTCCTTACCACTCCAGGTCTTACAGAGTCCAAATAGAATTTTTAGAATTATACTAATGACAAAGTAGGGACAAGACTATACCAGAACCTAAAAATTGTAGCTAAAAGAGGATTTAAAATTATACAGAGTTGATCTTGAAGGTAATTAGGAAAGATAGATTAAAAAGAAGTAAATTGCCCTTGCTAGAATGACAAATGAAAGATAAACTGATTTACCCTCAAAATCCAGTTGGTAAATGATCAAAAATGATACTTACAAAAATAGTAGGTTAAGATTTCAACTTCCTAGTTGGTAAAGATTCTTATTTTCCATCTTGGTTAAAGAAAACACCATCATTATTTTGTTTCTCCCCTATATTGTTTTTTCAATCTAAATTTTGGGTTTACTTCTATCTCTCATTTTAAAAATGTTTGTTTACAGTATACATTTCTGTATAATATTCACTGACACCCCCAAATTACCTCATATATCATCTGTTCAACATTTCAAGCTACAATATGATAGAGTTGTGTATGGACCTATATAAGTCATTTTATCTTAGTCACAATTTTGTTAGGTAGTGCATTGATAGAGCAAGTTGAATATTTTATTGCATATTAATTGTAATTTGAAAACTAAAAGTTTTTTTTTAACCATTAGAATATCTCAAAAATGAAATGTATTTGAGACAAAACTGAAATAGAACTAAAAGAGAGTGCATATTTACCATATGTTTACATACCAAGGAAAGAGAACCAAATTAGAAGTCATCAGTGGAATTCAGAAAATTCCTGAGAAGGTGACTACTTTGTTTGAGGCCCAGATGAAGCCAATTTTAACCCTGATGATATGGTTTTACTGTTTCCTATTGGAGAAAATACTCTGTAGTTATTTTGCGTTTTCCACAATTACCTAATTATCTCAACCATGTAGAAGGATGATACCCCAGTATCCTCCCCATTGCTATCATGTCAAAAATAGAATATCTTTGCTTTGTCAGTGGTGAATAAAATCCTAAGGATCTTCCCCATTCACATAAGTGCAACAAAGTTGCTTCATGAAATATTAGCTTCCCCTGAGGGGAACCATGTGTCTTTTGTGGCATGTAGAAATTAACCTCAAAGAGCAGTGTCACTAATGTAGTTTCTTCTAATGCCAGGTTGATAAAAGGAAAATGTTTTAGTAAAATATAGATAGCATTAATTATCTTTTGTGTGTCAGTAACTGTGCTAATTGCTTTACAGTAAAAATTTCATGTGGTACACACAATACACCACGAGGAAGGTAATGATGCTTCCAGACGAGGCAGGGGAATAAGAGAGTGTTTGCATCAGGTTTCCCAGGTTATATCAAAGGTTCTAGGATGCAAACCATTTTCACTTCAGCAAACTTTCTTAGCCATTTATAGTATAGAATCCCAAGTGTCTGTCAAGAGTTATTGAATCTGATCCTTTATTTTATGATGTATTCTTACAGTTTCAGACCCACATACAAAAATGACTGATACAACATAATTTATCTAACCCTTACATCCAATCAATCTTTAAGTCCTTTTATTATATCTTGATAGATAGATGGAAGGAAAGATAAATTGTCTAGCTCCACCTGTTTATCTGTCTTGAATCTCATTTCTGTCCTTCCCATTGCCACTACTCAGTTGGAGAAACCATCAACTCACAATATTCTTTCTATTTTCTTCCACCTCTGTACCCCTCCTAAGTCCCACTGCAGAAGTCAGTATGATTATACCCAAAAGCAAATTCTATCAAAGGAAAAAAATCATTTAAAAACTCTTCAATAGCTTCTAATAGCCATCTACAGGACAAAGTAAGCAATCAGAACATCAGAATGAACAAAGAATTATAGTTTTTGAGCAATTTTGTTATTGTTTCCCTCTTTCCATTCAAACCTGCTTAGTGGGAGTGGGTTCCATATGTCTGGAAAATGACAAAAATATAGCAGGTCCATGACATTTACCTTCACTTTTAGCTTTTAAAGTTAGGGATTGTGCACTCTGGAACCAGATTGCTTGTGTTTAAATCTCAAACTACCACTTACAAATTCTATTCACCTTTGGCAAGTCATTTACCTGTGTGCATCAGTTTTCTTCCATATAAAATGCAGATCATTACCACTCCTGACATCTTGGGGTTATTGTGAGAATTAAAGGAATTAATAGATATAAAAACTATTAAAACCATTTTTGGCACATAGTAAGGGCAATATATGCTAATTCTTCTTTTAACTAGGGAATGAGAAAATTCCAGGTGACTCCAATGTCAAAGATAAAGTACAATTTAGCAATTTAATTATTATAAATACTCTATTCCATATGATTAATCTAGGTTTCCAATTTTGTTTAATCATAAGATTTCTTTTACTCTCCTTCCCTCCCACTAGTTGGCTTCTGTTTCTGCTTCTCCTCTAAGGGAAGAAAGGAAGAAGAAAACTAAGTTTCTTAACTAACTGGAATTATTTTAAGATGACTTAGCAATTTCTGAGCATGACAAATATTTAAAGTTTTATTAGGAAATGTGTTTTTAGGATTCTCAGTAGATAGATACCACAAGAGAATGTTGAGAATATTAAGGATATTCCACTTTATAACCTGAGGTACAGGCAATAAATTTTCCTCTAGTATTTTTGTACCCATTAAACCCTTGGTTTTCTGGCTTTTTCCTCACCTCTTTGAGACAGCCCATCTCCACAGTCAGTATCTTAGGCAGACCCAAGAACACTGTTCACATCTACCTTCAGATAGTAGAATAGCTCTGAATAGCTAGAAACAAGGCTCTTCCTGTGCTCTCATAACAATTTATTTTTCATATAATTTACTTGTAATATTTTGTTGTCATTATTATTCATGAACACATACTAGAATGAACTAAGATGGATAAAATGCAAAAAGAATTTGACTTTATGCTTTGTACAATTTCCCCTTTAAATGACTTCTTCCCTGAGATGAATGAAATTTCAATTAAATTACATTGGTTTTCAGGTTATGTCTTGTTATAAAAAAATCCCAGTCCAGTCTGAAATAAGAGCTATGAGATCTTGTCCACTTTCATCTTCTCTTTTGCAGTTTGACTTGACATAAACAAGACAGGGAGTTGTTCCTTCTTGTCTATTGCATTACCCTGAGTTTTTACGCCATATTGCCTCTGACCCCTCCAGGTAGGATAGAGAAGCAGTGAGCATCAGAGAAAACCTTAAATGTCTGGCACAGTTGTCATATGTCATTGATATATATGACATATCTGTAATGGTTCATGCACGAAATCTGTTTTGTTTTTCTTCTATGACTTAATCAGAGCCCTTCACTAGAGATCTCCATTTGTTTATCCTGAGAACATAATGCCACCCCAATGCAGAACACTTATAGTGTCCCTTAGCACTCTGTTTCCCTGTGGTTACTATATTCCTTTAGAAGATAATCTTGGACAAACCCATTTCAAGACTTCTCACAATTATCTCTCATGTGGCATCCATATCAGATCTACAAGAAAAATGATCCATACTTGAAATCTCAAGAGCCCTTCTTGCCTAGGACAGTATCTCCTTGCCCTGATGAAGGGTAATCAGGGAATCTATTCTTTTGGTTAAAAACATTTTTATTTTATGTGCATGTTATTTTAAAAGTAAATCATATATCAGCTTAAATACTTCTCCAGTTCCAGAAAAAAAAATCAGAATGGTTTTCTTGGAGACACCTTTACTTGGAATGGAAGGAAAGAAAATTTTTTCACCTTCCCTAAAAGTAAAAAAAGGGCAATCCACAGGTCTTTGACTTCTCTCAAAAAAATTCTCTCTTTCAAGTTTAAATTTGAATGAATTCTCGATCTTGTCTTATTAAATGTGGAGGGTGAATGATACTGGCAGACCCATATCTCTTGTCACCTTTTTCAGTTCTGGCAGAGATAGTTCATTACTTGGTTTGGAAGGCAAAGATATTTCCTGTCTACATTCTGAGAGCTAATATAGAGCTCTGAAAACAGTCAAAATCTCCTTTCCTGGTGGTCACTTACATGGTTTCTTCTTTTTAATTCTTACATCATTAATTTTTTAAAATAATCAGAATAAGTTTTTGATAAAACTTATTAACATCCTCTTATGCTAACACATATGATATTTTCAAGATGGTACAATGTCTATCTTACTAATATATGGATTTCCGTAATTCTTAGCTCAGTAGAGTGTATTTAAATATTTATCAAATAAATTGGAATGCATTTAATTTTGAGGCTGCTAGCCAGATTTTTAGAGATGGACTGAAATACTCATTGTTATTATATGTATTTTCACATGTATATAGATACATATGCATATGCATACATGTGTACACATGTCAATAACATATACATGGCCATGGCACTGCATACCAAGGTCAAAACCATTCTCTTAGACGATCTACATTCAAGTCTAAGTAAATTAAATACACTCTGAGAATACCATTTATACAGGTGTTAATGAGAATGGTGCCTCCAGGAACAGTACAAATTCTTAGATATAAACATATGAGTGTGAAAAAAATGCATTCCCTGGCATCTGGGAAAAACTAATAGATTCAATTATTAAACTTTATTAAATTTTCTGAATGGGGAATGATGTTAGATGGTACAAATGGTGTTAAATGTCTAGAGATAAATAAACCAAAACAGAAAATTATAAAAACAAATAATAATGATTAAAAGTATATGCAGCATAAATACATATATAAACATAGAAAAATGATTTGAATATATTTTAATAAGTTGAAGATATTTTATTAGGACAACTAGAAACAAATATTTTATTTTTTGTTCAGTTTTAAATATTTCTGTGTAGAAGCATACATTATTTTCAAAATATTACTTTTTAATGATCTTTAAATATTAATACTTTAATTTTTCAGATGAAATCAACATGTATTTGTCATTTCAATACTAAAAAGGTAATAAGTGACAAAAAATATTCATCCAAAAATCACTATTAATACCTGAGAAAAAACATACAACTTCAAAATTGAGTGATTGAGGGAATATATTGCAAAACTGGACCATGCTAAATTAGTAATATTAATTATTTATGATACTGCACCAATAAACACCAACAGCTAAAATTGCTGATTGAAAATGCAACTGAGGATTTATTTGAACAGTCTTTTACAAGAAATATCTGGAATAATCAGCATGTTACAAATGCACTAAAACTTTCCTGGTAGTCACTTACAGAGTTACTTGTTTTTAATTCTTACATTATTATTTTTTTAAATCACTAAAATAGTTTTTTGATAAAAATTAGTCATTTGTTTCCCTTCTGTTTGTTTAATATGTTATGAGAAACTAATGTTAATTACTCAATGATTTAAAACTTAGCAAGTTCCAAATAATGTCTGTAAAGATAATTGAAAAGATAATTTACCACCTTTGTCAATATCTTGAGTCAATTTGATCCCAGTATAAACCCTTAAAATAGACTCCTAACACCAAAACACCAATGGTATGAATTTCTTAAATTTAAAACTTACTGATTGCTGTTGGTTAGCCATAAAAATAGGAACACTTCAGAGGAAAACTATTCTAGATGTAAAGAGAAAATCCATTTCACTAAAGTTTCCTCAAAAAATTATGTCATATTTACTTCCCCCTAATTGTGACAGCAACATGTCAGTGTCCTCATGCTAATACATCAACACAACACATCCATGCAGTGTGACACACCTCCCAAGTATATTTTTGAATATGAATATAGGACTATACATTTGTTATAAATATTGTATTACTATTTAATGCATAAATGTGTGTTTACATTCTGGATCTTGAGATATAAAATATCGTGGGCTTAGATATAATGAATTGAGCTTTAAAATATGATATAATTGTATATGAAATACATATGATTTTATAATTTTCCTTAAGATTTATGTCCTCTGCTACAAGGTCTAAATATTTATACACAGACTTGAACTTATTTGTAATTTCAATATCCAAATATTCAAATTGTAGTGAACTCCATTTTAAAAGTAAAATTTTTCTTTGAATTAACAATTTGTATTTAGTCATTGATTAAACTAGTATATTCCAAGAAATGAACTTAAAAATCATAAAGCATATTTTTTCATCCTCTGAAGGAAATGTGTCACTACTGTGTCTTTACAAGGAATTGGAAGATGAGGAATCAGGTATGTAAAAATAATTATAATAACCAAAGTTTTAATAACTTTTCCTTATTGATTAATAAAATTCCACCTTTTACTTGAAAAACCAGAGAGTTAGGTCCATAAAATGATCTCTTAATGACTTTTATTTTTCCCTTTTAGCATCTTGATTTCTTTGTAATATGGGTCAAGTTGGCAAGAGTAAAAAGAGCCATGTTCAATCAACAGAAACTCTTTTCATGATGGATACATAAAACAGGCTAAAACTTTGATGAATTGAACCTCAGTTCACAATATTATATGAGGGCTTCCAAAATTTTTATGTCACAAGAAATTAGTCAATTTGTAAAAATATAGCAAATATTCCCAATTCTAGAAGCAAATGATCTGACTTTCCTACAGACTGATCTTAAACAAGTGTCATAGACTGAAAAGTAGCCCTACATCCAACTTTTCCAGTGTACCTGTTCCAACCACATAAAATAATACATTTTCAAGGATATTTTTAAAAGGTGCTTGGATAACATATAAATAATACCAATATACAAGAACACAATGGATTATCGTAAACTAGTTACCAAATACTATATTAAATCTTGGTATATGAAATGGTGCATTCAAGGTGATCATTAAAGTTTGAGACCTTGTCTGCCCCATACATTCCGCTATGGGGCAGTCTTGAGAATAAACTGAACCCCAAAGGAGTAAATACCAGACTGTGAGTCTAATTAGGTCAGGGCTTAGAACAGGTAACCAATAAGAAAGTTCTACTCAGTCTGCTTATATATGCAGATATCATATCAACTACTTGAAGAACTTACTCAGAGATCCAAATATTTAATCAATAAGAGGGAACATGAACTACCCTTTCCCTGCTTCCTTCCACTTAATTATAACTTAACATTTCAAAAGAAATAAATATCCTAGTATGTTTAAAATATTAAAAACATTATCTGAAATTTTACCACTGAACTTATTCTACTTAGGTGCTACTATTTCTATAAATGCTAAGTAAAATATAATTTCTTATTGTGAAATGTGATTTAGTTACACTCTGTGGCATGTTTAATGAGGGGGAAATTGACATATTTAGTGGATATGTTTAAAATTCACTGAAGTATCTCTGAGTGATTTTTGTTATATGGGCTTACTAAGTAATTCTGTTTTGCCAGATGATATTTTTTATCTTTAAAACTGGAAAATAATATGTAAGTGATTTGTGATTTTAAATTAAAAGGTAAGAAAACTTTGCCTCTATTTTAAACACAGCATTGTAATTTCATAGCTTTTAAAGAAAATGTAATTTGGTAGAAATATATTAATTTTCACTGGTTCTCAGATGTCACTTTATTGATCTGTAAAATAAAAAAAATAAATAAATAAAATCATTTTACCAGTCTATCATTCATCATTGGCAGAAAAATATAGGATCTGTATCTGTGAAATCCAAAATTTAGCAGTATTATCTCAGAGAACCAAACCCTGGCATTGACATACTACAGCAGTTTTTCTTTTCTGTTTTCATGTTTTATAAAGAGAAATATAAGTCAAAACACTGTTCCATGTGTGTGTGTGTGTGTGTGTGTGTGTGTGTGTGCATTGCACGTGAATCTATGTTAGTAGGGATTGAACCCAGGGAAGCTCTATCACTAAGCTACATCCAAAGTCCTTTTTATTTTTTTATTTTAAGACAGGGTCTCCCTAAGCTGCCAAGGCTGACATTTAACTCCAGATCTTCCTACATCAACATCCTGAGTTGCTGTGATTGCAGGCATGCACCACCATGCCCAAAAACTAAAAACATTTTAGAAGATTTTACATCTTAGGTTGTCTTCATTTCCTTGTAAAATCAGTAGATATGTATTTACTGAATAATAGTAAAGATATTCTTTCATTTATTTTGATGATCATTTATTCATTAAACAAATATTCCTAAATTATAGGTACAGGACAGACAGTGAGGAAGAATGATAAAATGTGCAAGGTTCTTGCCTTCATACTTACCCATCTGTTAGTTTATATATAAAAGGGGAAAATTAATCATAAAATAGTGTGATAAATATTATTATTAAGACTAAATACTATGGGGGCATAGGACCAAGTCAAAGGAAAACTTTCAGATTGAAAAAACATTATGATTAGGAAGTCAAAGAAGAAAAGGTTGTATCTAGTAACCTCACCCAAAGAATGAGCAGTAAATTATTTAGAAGAACGGGAATACACGATCTGAGAGAGTGAAAACAATATGAAGAAAGGTTTGCTGATATCATTTATAATGGAGCATGATCCACCGAGCAGCAGAATGAAGCTGAAGATGTGAGAAATGGTCATATCATGGTGAGAAGATGCCATTTCATATCATGAAGTATTTTTGTAAGCAGAGTCTAAAAGTTTGAACTTCACCCAAGTAAATGAAAATCAGTTGAGATAACAAACCTACAAGACTGTGCCAAGTGATTTTTACCTCCTATCATTCACACTCCTGTGTGCTCCTCTCCTATAATGAATCACTGTTTGCTTATATAACCAATAGATTATGGCAAGAGTGATGAAATAAGTTCTGAGATTAGGTCAAAAAGGTCAGTTAATAATCTTGCCTTGCCTTCTTGAATCACTCATGGTAAACTTGCAATCATGCTGTGAGAACCCTCAAGCAACTTGTGGAGAGAAACCAACTATCATAAGTACTATATAAGTGAGCCTCCTTAGAAATGGATCCTCCAGGTTTGGTCAAGCCTTGATATAACTACAGTTATAGCCAATAGGTCATTATAACCTCATCAGATAATTCAAGCCACAACCATCCAGCCAAGCCATTCCAGCCATTCCAGAATCATGAACCCATTGAAAATGTGGCAGGGAGGGGAGGATTTTTATTATTTTGAGCAACAAAGTTTTGTTATGAATCCTTATATAGTGTTAGTTAATAAATTAACCTACTATAAATTTTTAAAGAGGTGAGTCAATAAAATATTTAAACAGGACTGCCATAGTTAGATATTCATTTTGGAAAAATCTCTTTGTCTATATTCTATAGAGAGACTGCAGGAATACAAAATGGGAGGTAAGGGTACTATATGTCAGTATTTCAGGTAAGAGGTGTTGGTGCTCCAAATGAGGGGAAACATTCAGTATTGCATTAATCTTCACTATTAATTTCTATTTACTGATTATTTTAAAAATAAAATATAAATTCTTTCAAGAAAAAATATAGGATACTAATATATGAAAATCAATTATAGCTTAGATTTCCCATTTAATTCAACACTCACAAAACAGCATAGATTTCTAGAAATACAAGCAAGTTAGGAGAAGTTTTATTCACTCAACTATTATCTTTTGAAGTTTTGCCAAGTGAGAACAGAGTCCGGCACTTTTCTGCCTTCTGAAATTGATGTCAGCTATTCAGCAGACTCTAACAAATAGCCTCAATAGTGCTAACACGTTGTGACCCTGCCACCTCAGTTCCACAGTGACTTCAAAATCTCTGCTGTGGTAGTGTGCAATAACCACATTCAGCAGCAATTTCCAAAATGATACACTTTACTTTGCCAGGTCTGTAGCAGATGCAACACAATTTGCCAAAGCACAAGAGAGTAAAGTGCATCTTGTTTCCCTACTTTCCCTACAATTATCTGTATTGCTTGAGAGAGACTCAACTCACTATTCTTTATGAACAATATCTATTTTCTCTAACTACTAAAGTGTCTAAAATTTGCATAAATCCCATATGGGATTTTCATAAGTCCCAGAATAGTTTTTAAAGTAAAACTGCTTTGGGGGGAGCTTGCTTAATGCCTCTTACAAACTTATCATACAACTCCACTATGTCTGACTCTCCTCTTCATATTTAATGACAATTCCAAGATGTTTTAAATCCTTTTTCAAAAGACAAGAATGTGATTATTGTGTTAAAAGGAGTTTAGAAATTGCTAAACATGAATCTGGATGTTAAATGCATTTTATTTGTATGTGTTCCTTAAAATATTGACTTTCTTAGTAATATCATAAATGCAATATTTCTAAAACAAATTATTCCATATCTTTCATTACATTCATGCCTATAATTTCACACTTTTCTCCCCTTTGTTCCTCATTCATTGCCTTCTTAATAGATAATATACAATTGGGGGGAGGGCTTTAACAATCACTTTATTCAAATAACTCATTTTCTAAATGAGTAAACTGAAACCCAGATTGATTTAGTGTCCAGACCAATGGGACACAACCTGATGGCAAGATTAAATCCATAGAGTTTCTTAAACTTTCTCTCAAATCTATTTTTCTAATTCCCATTGCCACTACTATAGTTTAGACATGCATCTCCTGTAGTCTGAATAAATTCTACCATTTCCTATTTCCATTGATGGCCTAGTTCACTCCATTGACCACATTACAAGACTGACCTTCTGAACATCTAAATCTGAGTATCAGTCCCTACTTAAATCTAATCAATAACTCCTAAAAATGAAGTCCAGATTCACTGAATTGGCTTTAAAAGATCCTTTATTCATTTGTCCTTTGTTTCTTTCAGTTCTTTTTTTCTCCCTTAACTAATTAATAATAACTGATAAATAATTATTCATAGTGAGTAACACTTGTCATGTGTGCACTCCAACAGAGAGGCAGGCATGCAGTAGGCTCTTTACAGATCTTATGAGAGAAGGAGTAAAGAGTAACTTAAGTAAGTGGGATGTGATGTCACTGTCTAGACTCCAGTCCCTGCTCAGTCCATTTTTAACTGTGTGTTCTGTACCCTCTGTTTGCCCCAGGAGCCACACCTGCTAAAATGAATCAGTGCCTAAGAAGTCTGGCATATAGTGAGCACTTAATAAACTTTAGTTATTAATTCTGCTCAAAATTCAAGGAGGAAATTATTTCTATTAGTGTCATTTTGCACTTGAGAAAATTATAAGGGAGAATATTTCATTTCAAAATCTTAACAGAAACAAGGCTCTCTGCCTGGTTATATTGTTATAAATCTGCTGTACATTACTGTTCTGTGATAGAGCATGATTGTCTTGCTCACGTAAAGCTTCCCAATAACTAAACAGGAGAGGAGACAGGTGCTGACAATAGCTGTAAGAAGATGGGACACTCTTTTATTTGGTCCTGACATTTTATCTAGGCGGAGACTCCCCCCAAATAGCTAGATACTGTGCAAGTTTGTTTATCTGGGAACAGAAACCAAGCTAAAGCTAGGAGTACAGACATTTTAGAAAAGAGTACATGTGAAGAAGACACAGGAGGTTTCAGGATTGGGTAGCAGGAACTGTAATGTAGATCTGACAAAGTCTGTGCCAGCCCAGCAGAGAACCTAGGAGCACAGATTATCTATTGGAGAAGAGCCCTGCCTGCACCATATTCTTGCACAGTCATGAACTGAGGCTACTCTGAGAAAAGCATGCCTCCATTCAGGCTGAGGTAGACTTCAAGGAATTCACAGATGGTCCTCACAAATGGGCAATGTGTTCTTTCTTGAAGGGGGAGCTCATCTGTGGATGCAAAGAGCTATTCAATTGCAAGCCAGCTGAAGGAAAGACTGCCATCAAGATCGTTTGGTTGTGGGATTCCATATGGAATTGAGGACAGTGAAAATAGGGGGAAATATAGTAATTCTGAATTTGTTTCAATTTTCTGACACCTAATTTTAATAGTTTTTGAAATATCAGTGCTCTTTCAGCACTGGAGACTCAACGGAGTGTCTTATGAAGACATTTTGGTTATAATATTAAAAATAAAGCAGCGGAACTAGAGAACAAGATAGTGAAGACACTCAGTCTTGGAGAAAACCTGTTTAATTTAACATGGGCTGGGCTGTATTTCAGCAAAATAATAATAATAATAATAATAATAATAAATAAATAAATAAATAATAAATTCCAAAATGTCAATAACTTATACAGGTTTACTTCTCACTTTTTATGAGTCATGCTGATTGATTGCAGCTTCGTCATATCATCTTCTTTTTGAACAAAATATGTCTGTCATCACAAGAGAGGGAAAAAGGACAAAACAATATGCAGTGGTTCTTAGAGCTTCTGCCAAGAAGTAACACCCTTCCCTCTGCTGACACTTTATTGACTGCAGCACATCAGAGGGCTGAGGGACTTCAGCATTGGGCACATATAATCCTCCCACAGAGAATGGCAATATGTACTGGTGAACAGTAGCAATTTCCATGACAAACCCAAGGAGGAGCCACTTCATGAGATCTGAGTGCTAGCACTAGTATCAGGCCTCACCTCTCATGAAGAATGTTTTTATTTTGGGACAATCTTTAAATCACCTTGATTTATATCACCTATGAAATTGGCCTTACCAAAGAATGGTCAAAAGAAAAACCATTGGGGATTTTAATTTGTCACATTACTCCTCCTTATAACTCAATAAACTTGTCCATGTTGGTATACCAACTTCTGTATTCTATGTATTATGGACACACACACACACACACACATATACACACACATATATATTCATATGAAACATTATTGTTATGATAAGATTATTTTTAAAAGTTAAATGGACTACACAAAGGTGAATATTGTTATTGTTTTCTCATTATAATTATTTTTTACTTTTTCATTATAATTATTTTGTAACCCAATAGCCTTTAGATTACCAAGTCTACAGACTATAATCCTCTCTACAGATAGATTATCATTTAAAAGATGAAGAAAGAAAAGTAATGTTAAAGATTATCCATGAAGGGGCTGGGGTTGTGGTTCTTTGGTAAAGTGCTTGTCTAACATGTGTGAGGCACTGGGTTCAATCCTCAGCACCACATAAAAATAAATAAATATTTTAAACAAACAAACAAATAAAAATAATATCCAAGAAACCCTTAATGGAAGGAAATAAAGACTTTTAAAAATCTCAGGATGAGGATTAAAAATGGTCTCATATAGCTTCATTGAATTCTTATCAATGGACAACACTCATTCTCATTTAGGATTATCTTTATTTTCCTTTTGTACATGATGCATTATAAATACAAAAGAAATTTTTATGTATAAAATAATTACTGAGAAATAAATGTGATATCCACAATATGATTATCCTTTCATTAAGAAGTAAGTAACATTCTAGGAAGTGTTGTGGTTCTAATTACAATATGATGGAATACACATTTGTATGGAAAATAGCACATTCAAAAAATATGTAATATTCATTTTAACAGCCACAAAAATAAAGGACATAAATATCATGTGTTGTATTTCTACTTCACAAATGATGCCTAAATAGTTTAGGTCATAAGTTTCAAAGGAAGATGAGATGATTTGAAATGAACTATGTTCATTTGTACATTCAGTTCATGTATAAATCAGAAAAGAAATCTGTATATATTTCTATGGAAATAATTTCTTAAGTAATTTTCAACCCAAATTAAGTGAAAACAGGAGTGGAGGTACCAATAGTAGGCTGTGAACATCAAAGTTGTTGAAGAGGTGGAAACTGCTAGAGAAACATTTAATGGGAAACAGAAGTGCCATGGTAATAATTAGCAGCAGATACAGTTCTTAAAGAGGAAAAGATGGAAGCTAGCAGTAATAGTAATTGCCTACATTTATTGACCATAGACTACATGCCAGATACCATGCCTTGTGCTTGATGTGTACCATCTCATCTAATCATAACTGTTTAGGGAATTTTTACTATACTATAAATTAAGGTGGTAAATCACTTGGTATTGCAGGTATTAAGAGAGCAAAACAGAATTTAAATTCAGTGTAGTGATCTTGGACCTAATATACTTACTCCCGATATCCTGATATGAATATACTGTGGATCCTAACACCAACAGAGACTGTCATTCCAATTCAGTCCTCTCAGAGTGACAATAAGGTGTAAAAGAAGAGTATATGTGGCCAAGGGAGCACTCTGAATTTCAAACAGAAAATTTTGACTGATCAATATGTAGATAATAAGTGATATTCTGAAAATAGGTAAAATTATTCAAGGATAGTGTGTGCCGTGAGAAGAAAATGGAGCTCTGTTAGAAACACTAAGGAAAAAAAGAAAAGGACAGCCCACTGAGGAAAGAAGTACAGGAAAAATAAATAAAAAGTAACTAAAAAAATTTAAAAATATATTTTTAAATATTTAGAACCCAATAGGAAGATATACCAACAGAATGAGGGAATCAATTGGTTAACAAAGAGGTTGAAAAGGCAGATATGAAGAGTGCACTAGAATTGAGAATGGAAACTAAAAAACTCAACCTCAGAAAACAACCATTCAATAAATGGGCAAATGAACTGAACACATGAACACATTTCTCAAAAGAAGAAATACAAATGGCCAACAATTACACGAAAAGTTCAACATCTTTAGCTATTAGGGAAATGAAAATTAAAACTATACTGAGAGTCCATTTCACTCTAATGGCAATCATAGAGATTAAAAATAACAACAAATGCTGGTGAGGATTGGGCGGGTGGAGGAACTGTTGCACACAGCTGGTGGCAATGTAAATTAGTAGAATTTGTAGAATTTGTACAACCACTATGGAAATCAGCATGTGGCTTCCTCAACAAACTAAAAATTGAACCACCATTTGATCTAGCTATACTACTTCTTGGTATTTATCTAAAAGAATTAAACTTAGCATATCTAAGGCATACATGTTTATGACAGCATAATTCAATATAGGCAAGTAACAGAATCAGCCTAGATGTCCATCAACAGATGAATAAGTAAAGGAAACATGGTACATATACACAATGGAGTTTTATTCAGCCTTAACAAATGACGAAACTGTCATTTGCAGAAAAATGGATGGAACCCGAGAGCATCACGGTAAGCTAAATAAGCCAGACACAGAAATTCTCTGACAAATTCTATATGTTTTCTCTCATATTTGAAAGCTGAGAGGCAGAAGGATGAAAAAAAAGTGTGCCATGAAAGTAAAAACAAAACTACTAGAGAAGAAGAGGAGGAACAGGGAAAGGGAGGAGGGAAGAGTAGGGGGGAAGTATTAGGGAGTAACAGTTATCAAATTATATTATATGTATGTACAAAGATGCCACAATGAAAGAGTAGTCTGTATTTTTGATAATTACCAATAAATAATTTTTTAAAAATAAGAGTGTTAATAAAATTTAAAAGAATAAAAGTACCCCCCAGAACTTGTGTTGTTTTAAAGCACTCAGGTTGAGGAAGTTTGTTACAGCAGCAGTCAGAAAACAACACAGCACACTAATTAATTTCTCCTTCTTTATATTTTTACCCTTTCCCTTCATTAAGGCTATTTCTTATTAGAATGTTTAGAGTCTCCTTTAAAATAAATCAGAAACAAAAACAGAGAGAAAAATATTCCTTAACTCCACTTGCTCAGTTCTAGCTACCACATCATTTTATGGTCCTTTGAAAAACTACAAGTTTTTACTTTAATCATCTCCTTCTTGCTTCTCATCCATTCTTCATCCAATTCCAACTGTCTTCAACTCTTATCATGCTAGTAAACTGCTCTCAATATTGAGAATGGGAGAATCTATTTCTTGCCTCTTCCAGCTTCTCGTTGTCAGCATTCCCAGTTTATGGCTATATTACTCCAAATTCTTCTTCTGTTGTATTACTTTCTTCTCTTCTATAATCAATCTTCCTTTGCCTCTATCTTGCAAGGGCATTTTTGACTAAATTTACAACAGATCTAGATAATCAGGATAATCTCACCATATTCAGACCCTTAATTATATCTGCAAAATCCTTTTTTTCCATAGGAAGTAACATTCACAGGTTCCAGAGATTAGAACTTCCGTATCTCTGAGGGCCATTATTCACCTACCATATGGTGAAAGTTTCAAGATCCACAAGCAGGCTGTTTTTTATTTCCATATGTGATGATAAATGACAAATGTTATTCTCTAATGCTTCAAAACATCACTACAGTGTATATTTATTCTGATACTATTAAGAAAAACCTTCTTTTGATCCTTCTTTCTTTTATAATAAAGTGTCCCTGCTTTTGTCAAATTCTTACCTTCCACATGTACTCTAGCTCCACAGGCTGCTCACATCCTAATGAACTTGGCTCCTCCAATGATTAATTTCCTTGTACTGAATCAATCTTTGCAGTATATTCATCTTCAGCTATCATTCCTCTTCCTCGTCCCTCTTATTAGAAGAAGTTGTCTTGTATCTCTGTCCTGTCCATCCCCCATTTCCTCTTCAAATGACTCATCATTCCATTGAAGTAGCTCTTATAACAAATGACACCACCATGCTAACTTCAAGAGTTATTTCAATGTTTCAATTTTCCTAGAAATATCAGCTAAATAGTTAACTCTTTTCTTCTTCTCGTAGTACCTGCTTTTCTTAGTTCTGTGGCATCACTCTTCCTAGTCTTCTTTATGCTTTCTTTCCTTTCCATTCCTTCCTTCTCCAGAATTGTGCCTTGAATTTTTTCTCTTCCCTCACTATTTTTTTCTTCAGATTATCTCAATGGACTGTCCAATTTACCACCCATGTTATTGGGTCCTTAATATTAACATTCAGTGATGACTCTCTTCAGAAACTCCAAACTTACATACAGTCTCCTCATGCATGGTTCATAAGTATTTCAAATTTGGCATGACTAGTACTTAATTCAGAATTGTAACTTTACCTTTATCTGAAAAATATTTCTCTTTTATTATCTTCAATTTTGTGGATGATATGACAAAATTGTTCAAATAAACAACAACCAAAAATCTAGGAGTTATTCTTGTTCCTTAGCTATTACTTACTTCCCATATTGAATAGACCAAGTATTTCTGGCTCCACACTTTAAATACATTTTCAGAAGTCAAATAATGTTCTGTTTCCCTACTATCACCCTAAAGTCAAGCCACCATTATCTCTCACCTATATCACTTGAATTACCTGCTTAATGATATCTTTTCTTTTTCCTTACCTAGTTTCTCCAATAATCAATGTGGCTTGGGCTTTTTAAGTCCAATGCTTAACAACCACTAAAGACTTCCTTTGTAACTTGGCTCATGATTTATTCTCTGATCTCATGGTCCATTGTTTTTTCCCACAATCTTCAACTAGCTTCACACTAAGGGAACACTAATTCATTTCCCAAGGTAGAACTCACATTCCCCAGGAATTCACATTCTCTTCCTCTATGTCTTCTTAGGCCTGGCCCCTTCCAGTCATTCAAATCTCTAACCAAATATCATTTCTTCAGGGAAGCCTCTCTCCCCACCGGATATTAAAAGCACTCAGTCATATAACCATGATTTTATATATCACTCTGTCTTATCACTCTGCAAAATTCTTATTACTGGCTGATAACTAATATTACTTTACTAATTGCTAATAATCTCCTTTCAATTGAATATAATCTTCTGCAAAAAGCATCCCAATATGTGCTCTCTATTACTATGGCCCAAAGCCCTGAACAGAGCTTGTCACAAAGTAGGTGATCGATATATTTTATGAAATGAGAATTTTAAAAAGGTAGTTTTGGCAGATGATATATGGACCATGGTTAAAAAAATTACCCTAAGAAATATGTTCCTTTTTCTATGCTGCTTTGTTTAGTAGATAAAAGAAGTAAGGAAATTTAGAGAGATTTCTTCTGATGCTCCTATGTTAAGAAAGAAAAAAATTATAGCAAAAAAGAAAAAAAAGCTTGATTTGAGTGAGAATGATCTAAAATACACTGCGAAGAATAGGAAAAATGCAAGGTTAAATATATGTTGAAGAATCTAAAGAATTGTAAGGTCCAATCAAATTTGATGATCATAAATCTAAAGTGTTATCATTGCAAATGACTGTGTGACAGCTTTTAGGAGTGGAGGAGTATAGGTGAGAGACATAGGCAAACACAACCTGGAATTTTACGTGTCAATTCCATAAAATCCAATATTGAAAGACTACAGATTCTGATATAAAATCAATAATATAAAAGACCCTGAAAATTAGCTTGATTAAAAGAAAACCCCAAATCCTTGGGGGTTAGGGAAAGTTATTATAGAATAAAAATGCAAGAATTGTAGAATGTAATAAGGGTAAAAAATAGATGCATTGTAGTGATAACATTTAAGGAGGGAGGAAATGAACAAGGAAGGGGGAAAGAAAAGGAGAAACGAAGCAAGGCAAAAAGGGAGGGTAGGCCATGAGTTGAAAATCCCAACTCAGGATTTGAGTCAAGGAACATTTTCAGCAATAGCCAAATTCTGGCCTTGGGGATGCCAAACTGAAGCAAAACGAAGATGATGCCTTTTATAATTCAGGGAGGTCAATCTACCGAGAGGCTAAGGTGCTATGAATGCAATCCATGTGATCACTGACTTTTCCCCCTCTACCACATCCTCACAGAAACTAGAAAATTAGGCATATGGAACATGAAAACTGTTTTTAAATAAATATATGGATTAAGGAATTAATGAACAGATGAATATAATAGAATGTGAGTGTTAAGTAAGATTGTGAAAAAATATTCAAGACTTGTATGAATGAGAGGTGAGAAATTGGGAAAAAGATAATAGCAATGAAGAGAAACAGAAGATGAAATAGCTGGATTGCAGAAGGCTTTATGCAGTTTGAACTGAACCTGCTTTTCTGTACAGATCTCAAGGTAATACATAAATGTTTACCTTTTCTTTTTTTCTTCTTCTTCATTTTTTCTTTGCATAGGCACAAAAGAATGAAGCAGATTTCAAAAGAACAAGGTAATTTTTTTATATCTACTAGTTAGGAAATTTGACCTATATTTCCCAATTTTCTTGAAGAAACAAAATACTTGTCACCTCTGGTCCCACAGTCTGGCATGGCAACCATTAATAGAGCTTAGCAGTGGCTGCTTCATTTTAAAGAAATTTATAGGCTTCAACCCCAATTATGCCCACTTCATACAATTTATTTTGGTCTAGGTCCTGTGGCATTTGATTTGAGTTCCTGAATCAAAGTGACAGAAGAAACTACTTAGCCTCACACCAAAGATGTGTTTTGCCACCAAAGAATAAATATATTCAAGTCACTCTTTATATAAAGCTTATTTTTATAAAATATAAAGTTTATTTTTATAGAATATAAAGTTTATTTTTATATACAGTTTCATTTCCACTGGGGCAAATGACTTGACTTAATATCATGCTATGACATTCAGTTTTATAAGGAGAAGATTATAGGATGGGGGTAATATTAGAGTAGAATCTGGCTAGTAAAACTTAGAAAAATTCTAAATTATTTAGCAAACCATACCATGTATTATTGTATAATCTTTTTTGCTTTTTTTAAAAAAAATGTACAAGTTGTATAGTGGAAAGGTTAAACGTATTAAGTAGTCCTGTCCTATTGAGAAACATTTCATTATGATGCTATAGGGCTTGGTCTTTAATTTTGGTTTTGCTCCAAATTTAGGCTAAATTTTAGTCTTTGCCCTTTGTCTTGACATCACATCTTGATTTGTATGTTGCTTCTGTGTTTTCCATCAAGACTGATGTTTCCAAGCACCCTTAATAGTGGGCCTCATTGTTTTCAGTTGCATGTGCCAATGACTAAATTCATGGAGCGTGAGAGTTGATAAATTACCCAATCAGCTCTCTAAGATGTTCAAGTTCAAAAGGTATTAAAAAGGATTAGTATAAATTCACATAAGATCTAAGGTTTCAGAAGTATGCTTGTCATTTTCCTTTTTTATTGTTTGCTTAGAAATACATATTGGTATGTAAATTAAAAGTCAAACATTGATGATTCTCCTATAACAATATAAAGATGTCAGTTATATATTTAAAAATAAGTCTACCTTAAAATTTGTTTTTAAGGTACCGGGGAGGTACATCCCTGGACCTTTTATTTTTATTTTGCAATAGGATCACAGTGAATTATAGAGGCTGCCCTCCAACTTGCAATCTTCTGTTTCTGCTTCCCTAACACTGGGATTACAGGCATGTGCCATCAGGCTCAGCTACCGTACTGTTTTAAAAAGTCAAATCCTGTATTTTTAATGGGTTTTCAGTGAACATTCTTTTTTTCATTTGTTCTAATTAGTTATACATGACAGTAGAATACATTTTGACACATCATACATAAATGGAGTATAAACTTCATTTGTCTGGTTGTGCATGATGGCAAGTTACACAGGCCATGTAATTATATAGCACATGGGGTAATAAAGTCTGATTCATTCTACTATTGTTCCTACCCCCTTGTCCCTTCTCCTCAGTGAACATTCTTAAAATGTATTTTGTACTTAAAAACTTGTAGCCATTCTTCTCCTCATTTACTCAACCAAGAACTGAAATTGTTTTAAAGATAAAACAATTTAAAGGAAACAGTAAGGCATCATTCTCACAAAAAAATGCATCTGAGCTGTGCTTGGACACCACACACAATAAATCAGTGTCTCTTACACTGCGTTTTAGTTTTTAAATATACATTATGTATTTTTAGGACAAATCTCTGGCAAGCATTGCATTAAACCACGTGAAACTGATGTTAAACCCATACAACTCAAATTATATTAATACTCTAATTAATCTAAAATGAATATAATAAATTCTTGTGTTAAAAAATGTAGCTATGGGGTTGGGATTGTGGCTCAGTGGTAGAGTGCTCGCCTAGCACGGGCGGGACCCGGGTTTGATCCTCAGCACCACATACAAATAAAGGCATTGTGTTGTGTCCATCTACAGTCCATCTACACTTAAAAAATAAATATTAAAAAATGTAGTTATATGTACTTAAATTTCAATTGTTACTTTTCACTAAAATATTTAGTCTTTTATTTATTGACTCATGTCATAATTTTATACTAATCTAAAATCACTGCAAAGAGGTACATAATGATCTAATATTTGAAAGTAATTTCATAAGATGTCCATTTTCCCCTCCAGTTTGCTAATTACAAGTCCCTCATTTGGTAGGCACTCCATATATATTTGTTGATGTCCTAATTTAGCCTTTAGGCTTTGGTAATGTGTCATAATTAAGGTGAATTTATGATTGTCTTTATAGAACTCTTGTTTAACTTTTTATGATAGACTTCTGCCTTCTTCGCTCATTCTTTCTACAAATATTTATTGAGTCTCTACTATGTATGGAACACACTGTTTTAGACAAATGAGACAATGATTACCACCTTCTAAGAGCTTTTAGTCTTTATAATGTAATAAATATAATAAATCAGCAAGTGATACAGTATACTAAAGGATAATAAATTCCAAGGGGGGAAAATAAAGCAGAAGATTAGAAACTGAAGTGCAGGGCAAAGGGTTTTTCTAGTTTTCCTTGCTTACAAACCACTCAAATCTTAGTATCTTTAAGCAATTTATTATGCCCTTCTATAGTACAATGGCTCATTGGTTCTCACTTGAGATTTTATATATTCTTGCAAACCTATATCAGCCAGGAATTTAGTCTTTGCTGGTAGAAGTCCAAGATTCCCTCCCCAATCCCTGCACACAAAGCTGATATTCAGCGGTTGATGTTGCATATAAGCTGGAAGCTCAGTCAAAATTATGGATGATAGTTTCTGGAGGTGACCCCTCTATTTGACTCAGCAGTATGAAGATTGGATCTGAGAGAGAGTGTCATGAGAGTACTGTATGGATAGATAACATTCAAGGGCTCAAGTCAGAAGCTTTAAGGATTCCTTTAAGTTATCCTCAAAAGTTCTAGTTTGTCAAGTCTACTGCATTCTCTTGATTACACACAAGTTACAGTCATCCCAGATTCCAAAGGAGAGGGATAAAACAAGATTGATTGAAGGTAATCTAGAGCTTGACCATGATGGGAAGTTACTGTAATGTTATGTCAGGTAATCAGGCTTATTGAGGAATTAGATCTTGAAAAGGGGGAGTGAGTTAGCCAGGCAGATATCAAAGAAAGGGTGTTTCAAGCAGAGAGAACAGCCAATGGTATATCCTATGGTAAAATCATACCTACTATGTTTGAATAATGGAAAGGAAATGTATTAGGTTAAGGAGGAAAAAAATGAGGTCAAACATTACAAAAATCAGATTACTTAAGCCAAAATTAAATTATTAGATCTGGTAAACTGATAGTCAGTAGTGACCCGATTATTCATAAGATAATAAAAATAAGATTGAAATATATTTTTTGGAGGCAGAGGCAGGAGGATTCGAGTTCAAAGCCAGCCTTAGCAACTTAGAGAAGCCCTAAGCAACTCAGAAAAACCTTGTCTCTAATAAAATACAAAAAGGGACTGGGGATGTGGCTCAGTGCCCCAGGAGGTTCAATTACCATTACCAAAAGAAAAAAAAAAAAGAAAGCAAGAAAATAAAAAATAATAAATAAGTGAGGTAAAGGAAGTGTTAATAAATTTTCCAGAAGTAGAAAGAGTTGGGAATCTAAAGAGTCCAAGGTGCCTACAGCAGCACACTTAAACAGAACATGCCCTAGGACATAACACTGTCTGTTCTCTATGCTTCAAATGCTCTTTCTTCAGAAGAAAGCAAGAAAAGACTGAAGATTTTCAAATAATTCCCCTTAACAGCAGCTGGGCAGGGATAAGGATGTGTCTATAAGGATTCTACCCAAGGCTATGAAAAGAGGCACCTGAAGAGAGAACAATATTCAGACTCAACACTCTGGGAACTAGACAAGGAAATCTGGTGATTTATAGGGGTGTTGGGTAGGCAGCTTAGAAATGTGTGAAAAAGGGCCCAAGATTAAATGGTGTTATGTTTCCATTAAATTTAACAGCAGGAGGACCCAGAAGGATCAAACTGTTTATAAAAAACTATTTCTAAGAACAAAGCTTAAGAATGTTTATAGAACAACAAAAAAAACCCAGAAACAAAAAAAGGTAAACATCACCATGTCTTTCATCCATAAAAAAAATTACCAGATATGCAATAAAGTAAGAGAATGTGAACCCTATGAAGAGAAAAGTCAATCAATCAAAACTGTTCCACAAATGATAGTGAGACAAAATTAACAGACAATAACAATTGAGAACTCATTATGACTGTATTTAAAATGTTCAAAAAGGTAAGGGGAAAGATTAGTCAAATTGCTCAAAACCAGTGCTAAAGAAGAAACCTTGACAGTGGTCAGAGAAAAAAGACATCACTCCAGAGCAACAAAGGGCAGGATGACAGACACTTTCTAGAAGAAACCAATGCAAGTGGAAAGGCAGGATTGGTGTCTTTAAAAATAATATGTTTCATCAAGAACTTTCCAATCAGAAAAACTATTCAAAAATAAGACACTTTAAGACCAATAAAGGTAAATCAATTTGTCACTGGAACAATTCTATAGTTAAAAAAAAAAGTCCTCTAGTAAAATGATACCAAAATCTCTAAAAGGGAAATAGGATTTCTATTTGAATTAATATATATTTTTTAATAGTTAAATACATTCCAATGATTTGTGAGTTTTACGTCATGTAAAATAATAAAAGAAAGCTTGAGAGCAGTGGAAGTGTATTCTTATGTTACTTTTACTATATTCGAAGGGGCACATCACTATTACTTGATCATAGAAAACATCACTAAAATAATCAAAGAATTGTAGCAAATAAAATAATAGCACACATAAAGTGAAATAATAAAAACAATCAAAAGAATGTAGAAAAAGAGGAAAAATTATAAAGAACAAAGGAGACAAACAGAAAGCAAGCAGAAAATATAGATTAATACCTACCCATACTAAGAGTCATTAAATATAAATAAACTAGATAGTCCAATTAAAAGGTAGAGATTATCAAATAGGAATAAGAGAAAGACTTAATTATTTTCTTTCTGCAGGAACTCACTTGAATACAAAGATGAAACTAAGTTAAAAGTAAAAAAAGAAAAATGATATGCCATGCTAATAATCAAAAGAAAACTGGGGTGGCTCTATTAATATCAAATGAAATCAATTTCAGAGAAAGGAATCATTACATGGGAGTCATTAGGAAACTTGTATCTTTGGATATGTTAGTAATCCCATTTGTGGTTTTATGGTTATATAAGTAAATAAAAATTTGTTAAATTTTACATTTTTAATCTGTACATTTATTATATTTCAGTCATGTATCTAATAATGAACAATGTTTCAGTCAATGGGGGACAGCATATACAATGAGGATCCCATAAGATATTAGCAGAGTTGAAAAATTCCTAGCATGTAGTGACATCATAGCTGTCATAATGTTGCAAATGTATTACTTATGTGTTCCTGATAATGCTGACTTAATCAAATTCACTACACTGCCACTCATATAAAAAAGGTATAACATACAACATTGTATAGTACAGAATATCTGAGAGTGATAAAATGTGATTGTGTTACTGGTTTATATATTTACTATACTAGTTTTATTGTTACTCCTTCAACTTACATTAAAAAATAAAAAAGGTTACAGTAAAACAGTATGCCATGCTATGTTGGCAGCAGCCTCATAGATTGTGTTTACTTCTCCGAAGCTTTTTGGAGACTGGGAAGCCCAATTGGGGAGAATAATGAAGCTCATTGCTGGAGGTGGTTTGTCCATCACTGGCTCTCACAACTTGTGTGGGGACTATCTGTACAACGGACACACGGTCATGCTAACACTCACCTACTTATTTATCAAAGAGTATTCCCCTCGACGACTCTGGTGGTACCACTGGATTTGCTGGCTTCTCAGCGTCATTGGAATCTTCTGTATTCTCTTAGCGCATGACCACTACACTGTGGACGTGGTGGTAGCATATTACATCACCACAAGATTCTTCTGGTGGTATCACACTATGGCCAATCAGCAAGTGCTAAAGGAAGCTTCCCAGATGAACCTCCTGGCCAGGGTGTGGTGGTACAGGCCATTTCAGTACTTTGAAAAGAATGTCCAAGGAATTGTACCTCGATCTTACCAGTGGCCCTTCCCCTGGCCAGTAGTGCACCTCGGTAGGCAAGTTAAATACAGCCGGTTGGTGAAGGACACATAACAGCTGTGCTGAGTGGGGAAACAGGAACTGTCCAAAGTGCTAAGAACTCCATGAGAGAAGATGCCATAAAATAAACACCTCCCAGACCCTGTTATCTTTCAAGAGTTACCTTGACTTAACCTATTGAGTTACTTGGTCAGCACTGTGATCTTTTTTTCTCTCCAAAGGACCTGCGTTGGACAACAATAAAGAAAATCTCACCTATCATGCACTGTCCACATTTCCTGTTCATGAGTTTGGGATTTACATAACCACAGCCACCACGTTCCTTTGTATATGATGCAACAGCATAAATGTAAGCTTTTATATCATAAATTCTGGTCTTTCCAGTCACATCTGGAAATAAAGTGTATTATTTTCTTGGAAAAACATACTTTTCATATCTCTTGCCCCAAAGATTGGGCTGTGAGCCATTTTCTAGCAAATGTCTCTATGAAGGTTTCTAAGTACCTGAATGGGGTTCAATTCTGAAATCCTTCTACCTGTTGCACCGATATTCAAATAAAAATGACAGACACAGAGAGATTTGGTAACTTTGGGTTTTGTAAAATCAGCAGAGATGGTGTGTCAAAAAGTGCAAAAAAAAAAAAGAGATTCTGTTATAAGTGATTTTCTAAGTATTTCCTAACTTTATTTTTCAAAATGATGTTATGAAAACCAAATTTAAAGATTTTTACATGTCAGAGAGAAGAGAGTTAAAATTTAAAAATGCTTCTTGGGAGAGAAATTTGTCTATGTTTCTAGTGCCTTTCTTGTCTTGATTGTATGGTCAGTAGGTGATCTTAAATGTTTTTATTTAAAATAAAGTATTCCATGAAAATATAAATGTATGTATACACTACTAAATTTTGCATTTATAGCTAAATTAAACCAGAAGACTGCTTATGGTTTTAAAATTGCTTTGAATTAAAGAATGGGGGTGTTAATTAGAGAGTCGAAGCCTGTTCACACATTGTGAGCAGGTGACAATGACATGTACCACTTAAATTATTTTATTGTCTTTTTGGTAGTTCAATTTTTAAAGAGAGTTTTGAAAATGATCACTTATCTAAAACTTGAAAGCTACAAATTAGTTATCCATACTCTCATGACAATTTTGTTGGTGAACAACAAAAAAGAGATCTATTTCTTTAAAATATATTTGTGCAGAAACTGCATGTAACTCTAAGTTTTACTCCTAACATATGTATGTTTGGGGAAGTATTCTATTCTATACTTGCCAATGTGGAGGACAAAATAGTTTTTTAAGAATGAAGAAGTATATTATATCCATTCTGTATTTTACGTGCAACAGAATTATCTTCTGTAGAGTTTTTTTTTTTTGTATTCACAAGGTGATATTTGTATTGTAAAACAATAATGGTGAAGGAAATAAAAAGGCTTTTTAAAAAAAGACAGCTATCTGCTCAATATTTCTCTTCCCATAGTTTTTTTTTTTTTCCCCTGGGCATATCTCTGTCCAATATTTCTTTTTAAGGACACAAGTCACACTGGATTAGGGCCTACAGTAATGATCTCAATTAAATGAGATCAAAATCCATTAATCTGCCAAGAATGTATTTTTAATTGTTTACATTCTGAGGTACTGGGGGTTAGAACTTCAGCATGTCTTTTTAAGGTGACACTATTCAACCTCTAGCTGACTCTGTGCTTGTTGAACTCCATCTGCCAATAAGCTTTTATACACCTTTTCTGCCTGGGCAGATCTTTCTCTTACTCTCTAAGATGAAATTCCTACCTAGACCTAAAATCCTTTGCATTTAAATTCAAGAAATGTCTAGCCAAAAATACTCTTCTGATCTGCTTTATGTCAAATACCTATTTATAGACTCATGTAGTTTTGAAAACCTTTTCTTCACAGCACTTGTTAGAACTATGATTCTGTAGTGTTGGATATGTAAGTAGACATATCTTGCCCCCACCTCCAATTGTTAACCTCATGATGATAGCTAATTTATCTGCTTTGAATACCATTTTATTCCTATGATTATTAAGAGTCCAGAGAATATAGTACATTATTAATAAAGTATGTTACATAATAAGCTTATTATTAATGATTTATTCATTTATGACTTCCAGTAACACAGTCTCTTTGAAAGATATTTTAAATTTTTTTTTAGTTAAACATGGACACAATATCTTTATTTTGTTTATTTATTTATTGTTCATGTGGTGCTGAGGATCGAACTCAGTGCCTCACATGTGTGAGGCAAGCACTCTGCCACTGAGCAACAACCCCAGTCCCTTGAAAGATTTTTCTAAAATTACTATTAGCAAGCAAAAGAGTCATAAGGGTCTGATAATTTTATTTACTTATTTAATACATGTAATTTAAATAGAACTTTTAATGTTTTTCACTATTCTATATTGTAGAAAGTTGGACATATTTTGTTTTTCTTTTAAAGTTTGTATTTCTTTTTAAAATTTTTTTAAAGAGAGAGAGAGAATTTTAATATTTATTTTTTAGTTTTCGGTGAACACAACATCTTTGTTTGTATGTGGTGCTGAGGATTGAACCTGGGCCGCATGCATGCTAGGCAAGCGCGCTACCGCTTGAGCCACATCCCCAGCCCATGTTGGACATATTTTGATGTTTTAAATAAAATTAATTTTGTTCTAACATGAAAACTTGAGTGCAAAATCAATTCTAGAATAATTTTCAAAGAAAAAAGATATTTTACCCTATTTTGCCACTCATACCAAATGCCAAAATTACTCCTGACTATTTGTATACTCTGATCTAATTTTAATTAAAATTTTCCATACTCCTTTTCATACTGTTGTCTTAGGTATAAACTAAAAAAAGACTTATAATATCTAATTTCTTAGCCATAATAAATATGTATATATAGAACACATAACTTATGAGTTAGTCACATATTGTATTATAGAACTGATGGACTTTTTGAGCTCTATTAGCAATCAAAGTTAATTTAATTAATCCTCAGTAGAATGCCAATATTGACAAAATAGTTTTAAGCATTTGCAAGCCTTCTAGTCACTGCTAAGTTTAAATCTGACAGACATCACTGACTACATTTTTCAGGTGCCTATCCAATGTGGTCAGATTGAAGTGTATTCTTTTTACTTACTTACAAATCCACAAAATTGAAGAAAGAAGTTATGGTTAGACTAACACAGAATCCCTTCCTAGATTTGAAGTTAGAATATCTAACATTGCTATAAGCTGTTGATCCATATATTTAGAATAGAAAAATTCCAAATAAAAGAAAAATTCCAAATAAAAACAATTATTTTTCAAAAATAATCATAGTACATTTACTAAGATTTTTGAAATGTAACACTGCTAAATATCAACCAAATTATGAGTATATGCCTATAGTATCAGTAATATAGAATAAGAAAACTAAAACTATAAATAAATAAATGTATAGGTGTAAATAAATAAAATTATAAGAAAGGCATGAAATTCTCCAGCTAAGAAGTAAAATGTGGTTTGTATATTTATGGTTTTTGTTCTTGATTTGAAAAAGTAAATGATGATACAGGAATAAAACATTTCAGTGTGAAAAAACTAATATCTAGAAAATAATCATGTCTCCTAATTATGTAATTTTTTGCCCAGGAAATAAAAATGTTATTATTTAATTCTATGAGTTTGACTTACATGTTTATAAAATAAAAATAATTGAGCTTCCTCAATAAATATTGAGCTTCCTCAATAAGGGAATACAAAAAAAAAAACCGTGAAAAGATTTTTATTCAACATGAAGTCATTGATGGGACTCAGCATTCAGTTTGTGGCTTTAAAATGTAGTTATGTCATATTTAAGCCAGCCTATCTTTGTTCTGTGATCATTAGATAAAGCAAAATAGCCAGAAATAATTTTTAAAATTATTTGAATTAAATAACTAGTACAAATAACATAGCATAAATACTTTCAAGTAATAAAGAAATTGCTGTCATTGTCATCATCAAAAGTGTCTATTATCAAATGGGTGTGGAATAAAAAGAACCACAACATTTAATTCCTATGCCCATAGGTGTTATAATCTGGTTTTGGAAATAAAACAAATGGGACAAACTATGTAACAACCCTAAGTGATATTTTTTGTTATTGTTGAGTACCTTATGTGGCTTATTGAATATCTGTATCTGAAAAACATTGGCAACACAGTGCTCTGAGGAGTACTGATTGTTTGCCCTGAGATCACATGAATGACTGGGAGCCATGACTCATTGCCACTGCTGTCCAACAGCTGGAGAGAGTATCTTACTGCCATCACTAGTGTGGTGAAAAGACGAAAATGCAAACTTCCAATTAAGGTATCTATTGCCTGTTGCCTTCCCAGAACTATAAGGCAGAAAACCTGGAATTTGAACCATTAGAAGTCAGGATCTGTCTTCACAATACCCTCACACTACTCTAAGATGAGAATCCCTGCCTCACCAAAATGATAAAGTAGACAATTAATATTTTTTGTGCATATATCTCAACACCATCGGAACATCCTCTGGTGGACCACTTATTTAGTGTTCCTTTTCAGGTATCTTCTTAGAATCTCACCCATTTGTTGAAAAATAAGCAAAAAATGATCTGTTTTTTTCAAAAGAAATACTTTTATCACATTCATTGAAAAATTATAATCTGATTACCATAAGAAGCATAATATTAGTGGATAATAAAATTCCTATCCAGAGTAAGTGTACAGATATTTTCTTCACAGATAAAATAGCAAACACTTAAATACTTAGAACATGAATTATGAAATACAAAGAGGAGAAGGAAGTAGGAAGTGAAGAAAAATTGTTCTTCACAGATATCCTTTAAATATATTTACAGTTTCAGTGACATCTGGTAAGTGTGAGAAAGGGGGGTTAAGACAAAATTACAAATGTTCTTATTATACAGATCAGCAGTACAATTTTAGATCAAATTGTACTTTTGTTTGGGTGGTTCTACCTTATGGAGTACTAGACTTAGAAGAAGTAGTAAGGCTTCAAAAGAATAAAAATTTTCAATTATTATCTGGTTCTTAATAATAGAAATTCAAATTCTAAGGGAACAACAAAGAAAATTGTAAATACAAGTGATCCTTCTCAGGTTTCCAGTAAAAGCAATTTTAGATTATTACTGTATACATATGGTAAACAAACTTGTAAATCTGTTGCTTGTCATAGAACAAGCTCAAAGTGATATTTAGATCTACATTAAGAATTTTCGCCCCTGGGTATCCATTACTAAGAGTTCTTTGGGATGCAAGGGAAAGTCTTTAAAGGATGTTTGATGTGTGCCTGAGATCAGGCAATCAAGTAAAGGAAGCAGCAGCAGATAGCAAAGTGCTTATCCCCAGGTGCAGCCTCTACCTAAACTTCCCTTGCAAGTTCTGGTAGTTGATGGCTGAAGGTAAAGGAGCCCTAGCACAATGCCAGGGAGGGATCTGGGGCCAAGTGATGGAGAGTAGAAGAGAGGGGTTTTGTTGTCAATTTCTGCATCCCAAACAGAAGAATCCTGTCTTCTCAGACAAAACCAAAAGGAAATGCTGTTCATTTAAATCTCCCTTCCTCCCTCCCTTCCTTCCTTCCTTCTTTCCATTTTAGGGGAGCAGAAGACAGTGTTGTAGGCAGAAAATGGTATTGTCCCAAGGCAGCTCTCACTGTCTTCAAGAGAATTATTTTGCAGTAGAAGATAATGAGAGAAAATATGTAAGTATTGTTTAGTGAAGGTAAGAGACTATAGGACTTGGGTGAAAATAAGGAAGAATTTCCAAGATGAAGCTAGGAGAGACTGCCATACTGAGGGTGCACAGAGAGAGTACATGGGTGGGAGTGAAGGCCAGGCAAGTCCAGATTACAATGACTTAGATATATATGTTGTCTTAAAGACTATAGTTACAAACTATAAAATATTATGAATACTGCTATAAGATTATAACAGCATGTCATTTTTGACTGATACAAAGTAAATATTATTATTGCTCTTATTATTTGAGTCTCCATATTCAATGGAAATGCATATAGTAAATTAAATTTGTATAAAAATTATAAAACATCCCAGGTAAAGATAAGCAATATATTTTTCTCAACTAAATAATATCACCAATTTTTGAAACCTTAGAAACAAGATAAACATAATAAAATTTTCTAAAAATATATATTTATAAATGATATTTGCAACTATTAAGAATCAAAGCTATCAACATTTTATTAAAAATGCACTATAACACAACAGACGTTTTCGTTTTCATATTAATTCAACAACTAGGGATGGAAAAAGTATGTCCTTTAAACTTATGACTATTTTTCAATTCTTCTTTGATATTTTGTAATGCATTAGTTTTATTATAATATTAAATCAGATTTATTGCAAAATTTAAAAAAGTGTTAAAATGTATAAAGTGACTTGCTCTTTCTTAGTAAGAGTTGCTATAATAATCCATTGCATAGTGTGTACATACATAAAATAAACTGTGTGTATCTGTGTATGAACATAGATTTTTGTACATATATTAGACTATGTACCCTCTTCTGCAATGTGCTTTTCCTCTTTCAACAATATTTACAAACATATGTCAATACAAACACATACTTAACTTCAAGAAGACTGTGCAATTTCCCAGTATATTGGAGTACCATAATTTATGTTTCCATATTCATGATTTTTTCCTATCCTATTATACTATCAAGGCTCAATAACTACCTGTAAAATGAACCTAAAATTATTATACATTAGCAGAACAAGCCTCTCTACCTATACTAACATAGTAATGACTATATTGGGATTAGTCTTAAAAGTGACATTCTTGTAAACCTTTTTATTTCTAGAAATAAAATTTCCTATTTTTAAAATATCTCAACTTAAAGATTGCTAACTCTTGTTGTGTGAGGAAAATACAGACAGAGAATATCAAAGACTGAAGTAGTCTGATAATTTCATGAGGGTGATGGTAATTGCATCCTTGAAGGATGGGGAGGTTTTGAATATAGAGGAAAGTGATTTTAAAATTCCTTCAACAAACATCTACGTGAACATCATCAATGAAGGCAAAAAGTGGCAAAACAAGGGAGGGAATTAGAGACCCAATCACAGATGACAGCTACTTATTTGGAAAAAGCCCTTTTAGGCATAGATGATGCTTTCATTTCCAAGTGCACTTGAGATGAGGCTACAGTGTGACATCCACCTAAACGTTTTAAAAGCACTTGTGAATATGTTCAGGAACAGATAACTAACAGTGAAGAGGTGCAAAAAAAAAATGCATGTCTTGAGAACAGATTTAATAGGACAGGAAAGCAAAAAGGTATATATGTAGTGGGAGAACAGCAGTAGGCAGTCAAAAAGATGACAGAGGAAACCTAAAAACCAGGACCAACAGAGTAATCAGTGAAACAAGAAAAATAAACACAAGGCTAGAAATTCTTCCTTGGAAAAAATGTAATCCAAGAAGGGTTCATTGTCAACTAGAAATGTTAAAAAACGAAAGAAAAAAAAAAGAGCTGAGAGAAACCTTTGTTCTATTAGAAGGAAATATATCTAAATTCTGTTAGGAACTAAGGGAGAAAAAGAAGGAAAATGAAGACCAATATTTATCATGATAGTTCTGGTCTCCAGAAGAGAAATGAGAGTCACAATGGCAATGAAGAAGCAAAACATCAAAGTAATTCAGTGGATTCTAAAATTAAACCTTGTACACTTCACAGCTTTCTAACAGTCTAAAGCCCTTCTTTTCTCTAGTCCTTTAATTGTAACTCTGTATCACTGTGGTCTATTTCATATATTGGTTCATATATTGGTTTCCTAAAAAGAAAAACTTCATATATCTATGTCTCATGTGCTAATGATCTATAATAAATATATGTAGATATTTAATATATAATAAATACATACCATTTAGATAAACAGTAATAATAAAGTATTAGCAAATTGGATTCTAGTCTCAAGTCTACATATAAATCAGTTTCTATAAGATGACTCTTAGGCCTCATTTTCCTCATCTGTGATATGCATGTGTTAGAGATGACATCAGACTGTCATCTTCAGCTTTACGATAGACTAAATGAGCATGTCCTACTCACAGCTATTCATATACCTGACAGCCTACAGCACCTAACATGGAAAGCCTAACATAAGAGCATCCAAATATAGAAGGTCTGGAAAAGAACTTTTGGGAATGTCAACAGCAAATACCACAGTAATTAAGCATTTATGTCAAAGTTGAAACCCGAAAGGATGGATAGCAAAAGAAATTTTGTGGAGGATATGGGGAATGGGAGGTAGCAGAGACAGCAGGGGAGAGGGAGATATGCTTCAAGGAGAGAAGCAGTGATGCAGCATCTCTGAAATTCTGTCTTGGTTACAGTTCCAATCTCCAACCCAGTCATGTGTGTCTTCCCCCTAAAACAAGAATCCTTGCTCCAAGAGTATTTTGAGAAGTCTTGACTCCTTGCAATCAAGTAATGCCTACAGAGATGGAAGGGCTTCTCTGGACCACCCTTTAATCAACCCCACGCAGCCTGGAACCACTTCAAACTGACTGCCACAGCCAGTGTCCTAACCAGAGTCTTAGTTTGTCCTTAATTTTTTTTAATTAAGAGAAAATTGGAGGGATATACTGAAGCAAATTATATTGTGTGCATATGAGTTTGTCACAATTATCCCTACTTCTATGTATAATTATAATGCACTAATAAAAACATAAAAGAAAATTAATTAAAGCATGAAAATGACATTTACTTTTACACTTATAAATTTTCTTTTGCTTTACCCTAAGCTTTTAAAAATGTTATATTTTTTAAATATGTTAAAATAAATACTCACATATTGGGAAGTCTCTCATGATACATCCAATAGCCTTAAAATTATATTATTTGGGGCTTCTTTCAGTTTGGAAACAATCTGGGAACCAATCATGAATGAGAATAGGGAATAATTTTCATTGTAATATTCACAATTAAAAACACTTTAGAGTAAATATGTGATGGCTTCTGATTTGTAGAGCAGGCTTCTAGGAGTCATTAGACAATTATATGAGTTTGATATAAGAATTACCTATATTTCTGTCTTTGTGTCTGGAAATCCTGTTCTCATTTCTTAATGGCATGCTGACATATAATGGCATTTGATAAATTTTTTAAAAATCTCAAAGTTCTAAAACATTACAAACACATTTAAAATCCAGAAATAACAGAGAAGAAAGAAGTTTAATATTTGCATGCACAGGGTGAACAAATTAGTGCTCTGGTGATCAATCTGCAGTAGTTAGAACAGTTAGCTTTGGAATATTAATGCATGTACTATCAGTATGTGGGGGAAAAAAACCTTATTTTTCCTAGGACTCATAAAGCATACTAAATATGTAAACTCTCAAGGAGAAAATGTTTTATTTAAAAAGGCCAAAATATCATTTTAAAATCATCCCTTTCAGAAAAAAATTCATAAATCAGTGATTCAAAGAATAATAAAATGACCCTCTCCCGAAATCTACACCATATACCACAGTTTATGAGACACATTACTCTGTGATATGAAACTAATTATTAGTATTAAATTTTAAAAGTATTAGTACTAAGGAATAATTATATAACAAACAATGACTTATTCAACAATCATTTTTCAGACAATTTAGGAATCAGAGAAAGCATGTTTGCCAAATAAAAAGAAGAAGTAAAAAATCTGCATTTTCATATGCTGCTAAATCTAATCACTCAGGAAGAAACAGTAAAAAAAAAAAAAAAAATCAGATGCTGCTGAAGCAAGACTGCTTTTCTCTTCTTTCACCCAGGAATATGAAGTCACTAAGAGTCAGCGTTTCTATTGCAGGAAGTGAGAAGGCAGGTACGGAAGCAAGAGAGAGGGAAAGAATGAGAGATATGGGATTTTCCTGGAAATTATTACTGTGCTAATAATGATTGCCACAGTTTAAAAATTCACTTTCCTTTCATTCCAGCAGAAAGCCTCTCATTAAACCCAGGGGCTTTGGATTCCCAATCTGAGAATCACATTGGTCTAGTGAGGGAATCTCTCTGTCTTATTTTAACATTAAGGAATATATGACTTTTAAAGTTTTTGTCTTCTTCATTTATTGATTTATTTTCAATAAGGAAGGCTCAGAAAACCTCTATTTGGTGTTTCTGAACATTAGAGTTTTGTGCTTAACTATGCATTTTCTATTTGTTGCTATCTCTGAAAACTCATTTTTAAAAAAATGGAGAAAGAACTTCTGAAGACTTCTCATAGTGAAACTAAGATAAATGATGTTTTTCTTAGAGGCTGCCTTAAAGGGAATACTATAGCCAAAACAACAAAGTCCTGTGGCAAGAGCAGTAATAAGGATGTGAAATTTTTACTCTTCTATCCCAAGGCTCAAGCTTTAATTGCCATGTAACTCTGGTTACATGCCACTAATGTGAATCACACTTTTCCTAAAGAAAACATAAACGGGATTAAAGCAAACACAATATTCATATCATACCTATGAATTAAGAATGCCACTGGGAAACCTTCCCAACTGCAGTTTAAAAATTTGAAAACAAATCCCCACCCAAACAAAATTAAACTGATTTTGACAATTTCACACAGTTAATAACTGTAAATAAGCAAATATACAATCATAAGTATTTTAAACTAGTAAGCAAGAGGCAAAATTTGCATTTTAATATAATGACAAAATTTATGGCTATCTTCCAAAGAGACTCTTTTAAATACTATCAGGTTCCTCAAAAAATGTGTATTAATAATGCAGTGTACTACCAAAAGAGCTATGCTAAGTATTAATTATATGAGAGTGAAGTGAAAATGTACCACTCTAAATATTTAATAGAATTCAATCTGTAAATAAAATTATAATGCCCAGCTTTAATTAAGACATTACATACTAATTTTCCTTGGATGCACACAATCATGATTATTGCATGCATGGGTGAGTCCCTGAATTGTCTTAATAGAATATTCTGAGTCCTGGTGTCTCTAAGGCCAATAGTTTATGGACATTTTTTAAAAGCACCCATATCAGCCCTAAAACATAATTAGTAAAATTATCTAAACATGGGCAATATATCTTTTATACAAAATGAAATTTTATTTAAATATGCTCAATAAGTACATAAAATTAATTAAGTACCCTACCCTAGCTATGTACTTCACTATCTTTAAAAATAAAGCATTTTGTTAAAAAACAAACAAAAAAACAAATGTTCACTCACCACATTAGCACATTTCTTCTCATCTCTAAGTATGAGAGACATGACTTTTCATCACTTTTCATTGCTGCATTTGGCCAATAATGACTTCTGTTTTCCATTACTCTTGCACATCAGTGCTCCACACCTTAGAATAAGATGATGTCTAAGGTAAAGAACTATGTCAGTGCATCCTTTAAAGAGCATATGCTGTCTCAGGGTCAATCTTGTTGCCATTGTAGTAGCATCACTTCGTGTGTGTGTGTGTGTGTGTGTGTGTGTGTGTGTGTGTGTGTGTATTGGGGTGGGGTGTCAGTGGACCTTTATTTATTTATTTATATGTGGTGCTGAGAATCAAACCCAGTGCCTCACGCATGCTAGGCAAGTGCTCTACCACTGAACTACAATCCCAGCCCCACTTCCTTTTCTGTAGCATCTTAGAAAAGCATATCCCTCACCTCTCTGATGGAAGTCATGTGACTTGCTGAATATTACCTGTGAGGACTGTGTTAGAGATCACTGAGTTTACCTGTTAATTCACTACCCAGGAATCTAAGGTACCAAGAAGCTAACTTGTCCAATGTCCCATAGCAGGTGGGAGAGCTGGGTTTGGATTTAGAGCTTTTTATAGACTGCCTGACCTCTGCGAGCTGCTCTTTTTTTACAGATCTGTTTCAAAATTTCCTCTTTGAATTTCCTAATAATCTGTTTTACGTTACAGTAATTATTTTATTTTACCCTCAACATCTGACCCATGTGCTATGTTCCCATGGTTCAACTCTAAGCCCAACACAGAAATATTCTCTATTTAGATTTATATTCATGTTTTATTCTTTTGAAACATTTTTTTTTCTATGAAAAATCTGAAGTAGATACTCAAGAATGAGAACATTACTAAGAGAGGACAATAAATCTTTTCTCTACTACCTTTTCAATCACCATGCTCACCCTAAAAGGCAAGAGATCTTAAAATTTACTATTTTGTGCCTGCACTTTACACAGAGATGTGTGAAGAGACCTCATTAAGATGCTCCAATACCAGAGCCTCCACCATTCTCCAGCCTTCCATTTCATTATAACTGTCACCTTCCAAGGCCATGGAGGTACCATTTCTCTGGACTCTGGTAATTTTTGTTTTACTGGCCTTCTTTCCCCAGCTACAAACCATGTGGCCAAGCTCCAATATGACTCTTAACATCTCCTCCACTATTAACCACATCAAACTCTCTATTTATAAATACACAACACTTGAATTCCTATAAAATAAATGGCAACAGGTCTGTTTTTCTCACTTCTGAACTGAATAGTTTTATAGTTCAAAGTTGGTGAATGCAAACCTTTGTAAACCTATCAGCTGGACATTAGTAAGAGTTAAGTAAATGAAAACAAATCCCTGGTTGTGATATTAGTGTTAGGCCAAGTTTGAAGGATCTTTATAAATATGATTCATGCAGTTCTATATTTTGTAAGACTGGGCATGGAGATGGGGGAACTGCTGATATCACTTGAGGGAGGGTTTGCTGTTGGTAGTGGTGGGTTTTTATTTTATTTGGGTTTCTTATTGACTACCAGAATCTTGCTAACAGTTAAGAAATGCCAGGCTGAACAGCACACATCAAAATTGTATGAGTTGGCAATAGCTAAACAGTTAAAAGGAACCAGGCTCAGAAAAAACTCATAGTTGTCAGTCTATAAAATAGACTTGAAGGAATGAAGCCATAATCCTTCCATGAAAATTTTTGGTTTTTAACACATTATGGCTCCACAGGTTTAACTAGTATAATTGCTAAATAAAATGAGTAGGAAAAGAGAAAAGTCTCATAATAACAAAAATAAAAATTGTTAAGAAATATTGTTTTGAAATAAATAGTTATTGTGATATACTAAATAGCCAAGTATAGTAGTTCACTCTTTAGGTCTGATCCTAACATTGTAAGATTTCCAAAAACCTATTACCTAAGTTATTCAAATGTAGGGACAACTATTATTAAATGTGATATGCTTGTAGGCCAAAGAGATGGCTAAAAACAGAAAAAATAAAAATAAAAAGCAAAAGCACATAGACCTGTTCACAAAACTGGATTGCTAAATGTTATTTTTAGTATTAATATTTACCAAGAGGTAAATATTAATTTCAAAAACAATACAAAATTATCATCTGCAAAGTCCATGAGTGTCATAAGGAGATATAAAGACTTATCTCTACTCTCAAATTTCTCTGTACAGTGTTTAAACCAAGTCACATAATACAGTAAGCAACTCACTGTATTACAAGGCATAATAAAACAATTGCTTAACTGGGTTATAAAAAAAATGTGCTAACATGCTTGGAGAAAGGAAAAGTACAGTTCCAACTGAAGGGAGGTTCTTTTTTTTTTTTTTAAAGAGAGAGCGAGAGAGGAGAGAAAGAGAGAGAAAGAGAATTTTTAATATTTATTTTTTAGTTCTTGGCAGACACAACATCTTTGTTGGTATGTGGTGCTGAGGATCGAACCCCGGCCACACACATGCCAGGCGAGCGCGCTACCGCTTGAGCCACATCCCCAGCCCCTGAAGGGATGTTCTTATGAAAGTATGGGAATTCTGACAGTACTATTGAGCCTTCCATGAGGCAAAAGATTTCATAAAGTAAAAGAGGGGCTGATTAGATAGTCAACTGGCGCGGAAAGGTCATTTCAAATGGCACCTGCCCCAGTCTAAGCTCTTGATCACTGCAGATTCCACCGTGAAACTCCTCTTCATCATCATGATTTCAGTAAATGGCATCTACCAAGTTGATCATATTATAGACTCCTTCTTTCAGACCTGAAATTCTATAGCACTAAATAAATCCCCAAAATTCTATTTCCTAGAACAAATCCCTCTAGCTCTCACACCCTCACTTAGTCAAGCTGGGACTGCTACCATAGCTTGTAACTGGTTTTCCTGCTGCCCTTTTTGCCCCCTCTTATACACTCTTCACACAGCAGCCAGAGTAACACTATAAACTCAAACAATGTGATATTTAAAACCTTTTCAGTGTCTTTCTATTTCACTTGGAATAATCAAATTTCCATAACCTGGAACAACTTTTATGATCCTTCTTTACTTTCCAATAGGATATCTTACCATGTTTCCCATTGTTCGTGTGGATCCATTTAAATTTGGCCCTTTTTCTCTCAATCCTTTGAGCACACATTAGTTCCTTTTCACTCTGTTTTTGTTTGTTTGTCTGATTGTGCTAAACATTTTTGTTCTTTTTATCTGATTAGAATATTCTCATTCTTCATACTAAAAATAACATTTTATTAGAGTCCTAATACCAGTCAAATTCAAGTCATTACACCACTTATTAACTTACATGGAACACTGTCAGTGTGTAATTGTGGTACATTTATTTGTACATTGTCTTCATTAATGTTTTATTACCTCACAATTTTATTTTTTAATGATTGTGTATCTAGCACTGAGGAATGTTTGGAGAATGAATGAATGGATGAATAGCACTACAACATCTAGTGCTAAAATATACACCTGCATTTTATTCACTGGCAGATAAGACTTCTTAGGGAATCCAGGCTTCTTGGGGACTACGTCTTAGTACAGCAATCTGAAGGCTCTGGTAAGTACCTTCAATTGGATAACATAAGGGCCATATTTTTGAGTTTTTCATTCTCTCCACTCAAAAAATAACAGTCTGGGGGCTGGGGATGTGGCTCAAGTGGTAACGTGCTCACCTGGCATATGCGGGGTGCTGGGTTCGATCCTCAGCACCACATAAAAATAAATAAAGATGTTGTGTCCACCGAATACTGAAAAATAAATATTAAAAAAATTCTCTCTTCTCTTTAAAAAAAATAACAGTCTAATATCAGCTTGTTATTTTTTTTTTTTTTATTTTGAGAGAGGGTCTCCCTAAATTTCCTAAGTTGGCCTTGAACTTACGATACTCCTACCTCAGCCTCCCAAGTAGCTAGGATAACAGGTTTGTGCCATCATGGCTGGCTAATTCATGAATTATTTTCTGTGTTTTATTCACTGACAATTAAACACAAACAACATATCTTTTGACAAGCTAGAATAAAGATTTTAATTGATTACCATTTTCCTTCAAGGAAAAATAATTACATTGCCATTTTTACACTAAATTGAAATCATTAACTTTATGTCTATATTTGGCATTAAGGTCTTCAAAATCCATTGTTTTTAAATTAGAACAAACAAATAAGAATATCCTATTTTTGCATATTGGGGCACGTAAAATTTTGAGTGACCTATTTAAGTTTAAGTAAAATTGAGGTAGGATAAAGAAGTCCAATGAGCTTATTTCTAGAATTATATTCATGCTAGATAAAGACAAACACTTGGAAACAATGTGATTGTAAAATTAAATGTGGATTTTAATTAAAATATGCATATTACAATAATTATTAGAATATATATCTCTTTGCCATTTTTACCCAAATGCATAAAATAAATCTACTCACTAAAAAAGCAATATAAATGTCACTAAGAATCAAGGTAATTATTTTATTAACATTAGTAAGACTTTCACTTAAAGTTTATTGAGGCATATTCTATAAAGATTTTTCAACATCTATTTTTATAATTAGGTACACTTTGTGCAAAGAAAAAAAACTCCACATACATACATTAAAAATAGCATAAAATTGCTATTTATAAACAACAACAAATAATTAGTTTAGTTTAACTCTGCTTCTTCATGGAGTTAAAAGCAATCACTAGCACATAGATAAAATAATCTAGTAGTTAGAAAATGTATAAAGTACCAATTGGTAACATAATGTCACTGAAACAACAACAGCAAAAAATTACATCTGCCTCCTTCCAGATGACATATTGTGCTTAATTATGTTTGAAAATTCTGGTAAGTTCCTTTGTGAATTCACCACCAACAAGCCTTGATTATCCCCCTTGATCTTTATTTAATACTCAAACTACCAGTTTTAGTTGTATCGTTGAGAGGGAATTGAGTATAAAAATTATAACCTTATAGTCTGTGGGATGTCTTTATTTATATCTCTATAAAGTTATGAATCACCTAACTTTGTAACTGCAGATTTTTTAAACACAAAATCCTTTAATTTTATCATTTTCATTATTACAGATTTATTACCTAAAGGTTTATCAGTGAGTTAATGGGATTCTTTTTTATTTTCTTTAATATGTCTGGGCCCTCACCATAGTGCTGTACAATTGGAGTATCTAGGATATTACCCTGAAAATACGCACATTCTAAATGTTTCTGCAGTGTTTCTCATGCACTTTAATTTAATACTTGAAAATAATTGCTTTCACATATAACATGTAAAAAAGAAATTTGTAATAGCAATGGATACTTAGAAAAAAATTGTATGAAGAACATAGAAAAATACAGAAAAGTTTTAGACATCATTTTAAACATGCACATGCACTAATTACACAGCAGAATGGCTCTTAGCCTTGTTTTTCATATAAATTACCTCAAATTCTTTCCACCCTTCAGCACGTCTCTAGAGGTGTAAGTTCACTATGGTTACAATTAAGCCCAAAGGCTCTGAAGTCAACTACTTGTATTTGATCCAGCTCTGCTACCCACCCACTACTTCACATTTTACTAACTCAGCTGCCTCACCTGCAAAATAATACATCACAATGAATATAGCATAAGTTAATATATGTAAGGTGCTTAGCACTGTGCTTGCTCTATGATACCTAGCTCATTAAATGTTAGCTCTTTATGCTACAGGGATAAACAAGATAGATGTTCCTGCTGCTTGTGGCTTGAAGCCAGATATTTCAACCCATATACAAAAGCACGATGAGGGCAACACAGGAATAATACAGAGAGAGGGAACATGGTCTAGCTTGGGGAGCAGAGGAGCTGTGGTGAGGAAGAAACTAGTAATCTAAATCACAAGGAAGTGTTACTGAGGTGGGTGTTGGGGGCACAGGGCATATTCTGTTTTAGCAAGTTTAAGAAATAGAGTGTGCGCCAGAAAGAGAAGAAGACTTAAAATGAAACTGGAGAAGTGGTATTGCCAAGATCTGAAGAAATGATGCCAGGCACGGTGGCACACACCTGTAATACTAGCAATTTGGAATGCCAAGGTAAGAGGATCATAAGCTTAAGGCCAGCCTCAGCAACTTAGTGAGACTGTCTCAAAATAAAAAATAAAAAGGGCTGAGGATGTGGTTCAGTAGTTAAGCACTCTGGGTTCAATCCCCAGTAACAAAAAACAGACAAACTGAAGAAATTAAGAGCCCAGACAGACAGGGAAAAGGTCTTATTTAAAATGTAGCTAAAACCTACAGAACAGACAATATTGGAGATGACAGAGATTCTCCATGAACTCTTCAAGGTTCTTTCTAATATACACATTCAAAATTCAAATTCCTATAATTAAATTGTCAATTTTGAAGCATATAAAATATTAAGAGTCTTCAAATTAAAGTGTTTTTATTAAAATTAGCTCACTAAGTTGGAAATAAACTGTAACCTCATTTGCTTCTATACGATGCACATAGGCTTCTTTGTTAATTGAATAAAAAGCAGAGATCTTCATTGCCTGAGAGCAAACAAAACCAACATGGCACATATAGACATATGAGAATAAAACACCACAAAGCCTTGCTCCTTTGACAATCCTTGAGGCAAAATGATGTATAAATCTCTCAAATAAATGATTCCAGTCATGATAAAAATGGTGTCGACCAAAACAATTTATACTTGTTTATAATAGCAGAAGTGCTTTTGAAGTAAAGTGTATTTTCCTCAGGATATTCACTTGAGTCCACAGTAGTGTATTAGGGCTGAGAAGAAGGTTCACAATATCAAAGTTATTTTTTCTTAAATGAAGACTAACAGCTATTAGGAATAAAGGACTTCATAACCCCAAAATACTCTCTTATAAGCACTTTAAATTTCAAAAACTACCAGAAATAGTTTACAGAGATGACTAGGAAATTCTACAAGAGTCTCCAAATAATTTTGTATATTTTTTAATATGAATATCAAAATCAACTAAAGGCCAGGGGTGGTGGTGCACACCTGTAATCTCAGTGGCTCCTGAGGCTGAAGCAGGAGGATTGCAAGTTTAAAGCCAGCCTCAGCAAAAGTGAGGCACTAAGCAACTCAGTGAGACTCTATATACAATACAATCTCTATATAAAATACAAAACAGGGCTGGGGATGTGGCCTAGTGGTTGAGTGCCCCTGAGTTCAATCCCTGGTACCCCCCCCAAAAAAAATAAGCAATTTCCTTTTTACTTATAAAACTGGAACTTGACTCAGATGCAATCAAATCCTATTAAATTTTCTTATATATGATTAGGGATTAATTGTATTTAAATTTTAATCTTTAAGCTATATTATTATGAAGCAGTTGATGGGATTTGATCAACCAACGGTAGTCAATAAGAACTTTATTCAAGTACAGATTTTGAGGTAAGGCTCATCCTGAAAATCAATACACTTGTGTGACCAGACAATATTTTGATTCTGTGATAAAACAATATTTTCATCATCCGAGCAGCCTCTCTTTGCAGTTACTACTCTTGCAAAGGAAATCGATATTCTAACTTATAACAGCATGACATACCACACCACCTAACATGTCATTTAGTTACACACCTGTAAAACAAGCTCCAATCCAATGTTAGTTAGGGAAATGGTGGAGTACGTTGAGTGCTGGTGTTTCAAGCTCAAAAACTATAATTTTGCTTTGCTTGGCGGTTTGATCTAGAGTCTGGGATTCAAAGTTTCAGGATAAATAATTTTATTTTTCTTCTTCTACCTGATATCCAGCCAAGTTGTTTTTTAAACATTGATGATGATAATGATGATGATTTAGATCCATTTTAAGTTCACAAGAAAACTGAACAAAAGACACAGAGATTTCTCATACCTCCCAGCCCTACACATCCAACATTCCTCATCAGAATGATACATTTATTACAACTAAAAAAACCCACATGAACACAGATTATCATCCAAAGTTCACACTTCAACAAGAGTGTCCCATGGATTTGGACAAATTTATGACAGATAGTTACCACACAGAGTAGACCCAAGTCCTATTTTAGTCAGAATATAATGCTCATTGTATATTTATAATGATGCTAGGTAATCACTATGACCATCTAGTATTTTACTATGCTCTTCAGTTTTGAAGAGTCCTTGTTTATTTGCTCTCTAAACTAAATTTCCCCTAATTGCTCAAATTCTTAAACTATTTTTAATGATTTTCATGTTACTCCTGTTTTCTCCTTTACTGATACATAATGGTGTCATTTATAGTTGTAAGAGGATTCTGATTCTAAAGTCTACTCTGTCTTTACGTTGAAATTTCTGTTAGCTAATTTAGGAAAACAGATGCTCAAGCAGTTTTTGGAATTGCAGGTTACTGGAATAATTTTCTTGAGAATTATTATTTGATAAGTCTTGAAGCATGTTATTTAGATATTATTTAGATGTACCCTTTATGTTAACATGTTAAATATCAGTTGTATTCTCAATATTTTAAGATTCAGACTAGTGATATTTGAGTAAGTAAGCATGTGAATTAAAGCAATTTTAGAGGTTTACATTATTCAGGTTATTGATTTAGTATTGATTATCACAGAGGTAATGGAAAATGCAGCAGATTTAATTTAAACTACAAAGCTGCAATCATCTACCTTGGAGTCTACAGATTCATTTTTATATTTACAAAGTGACATTTTATTTCCTAAAGTTATTTCAAATTATCAAGGACCTCTATTAAAAATTAATATTATAAAAATGTAACATTCACCTAAGTAGAACTTTTGTATTTTTCAATAGTCAAATACATACACTCTCAATTACTTTATGAAAAAGAAATGCAACTACATTCAATCTGTATGTTTTATACATAAAATAATCATTAAACATATATATATTATAAATAATACTATACAGTATTAAAACGTGATTTATATGATAGAAATTAACCAGAGGTAATGATTGTTTAAGTTCTAAAGAACAAAAATACTAATTTAAAGAGAGCCAATTTTAGGGATTTGGTCTACTTTGGCATACATGTAATTGTGAAAGATGGCTACATCTTTGGGAATGTCATTATACATATTATTTTCTTTTCAAATATCATTTTTCTCAACAATTAGATATTCATAAGTCTGCTTAAAGATTAAAATCATAAAGACATTGATCTGCATAATTAGAATGAAAAATTTCCAACAAATTATCTCAATTTTTAAAGGTAGTTACTATCCAGCTTTATAAAGAGAAATATAAGCATGGGGTATAAAACTTAGAACAATGGGGAAAAATTATTAAGAGTGTTTAGTATTTCAAAGGGCCTATGACAAGCATTTGTCCCATAAGTTCCTGATATTCAAATCTTATATTGAGACTACAGAAAAACTGAGTGTATCCATCCTTTTTCTTGTTAGGATGAGTAAGAATATTCATATCATAGTCCAAAATATCTTCAACCAAAGGCAGAAGTTGTCCAAGATTTGCTTATATTTGTTTGCATAAGAAAATGGTCAGACAGATAATGTGGTAGCTATGCAATCTGTCCTGAACCCAAAGCAGTAAAAAATACTGTTATGATGGCACTGAAATTTTCTTTGGGAAAGAAGAGGAAAGTGTGAGCAACTAGAGAGAATATGCAGGGAAGTGAACCTAGGTCAGGAGTGGGCAAAAGATGAACATGAAACAGTTTAACTATGAAATGCAGAACAAATTCTTAGAAGATAAAGGAAATGATTTTCGGCACTAAGAGCCAGGCAAAGAATTCCTAGACATGACACCAAAATCATGATCCATGAGAGAAAAGATAGCTAAATTGCACTTAATCAAGGTTAAAGATTTTTGCTCTGTGAAAGACTCTGGTCAGAAGATAAAGAAACAATCTATGAATTAGGAGTGCCTATTTGTAAACCATATATATCTAACAAAGAATCATATCTAGACTATGTAAAGAACTCTAGAGACTCAAAAGTAAAAACCAAAAATCCAATTCCAAATTAAACAAGACACATTTATAAACAAATGAAAAGATATCCAATATCATAAGTTACTAGGGAAACAAATTATTAGAATGATGAGATATCAACTCAGTATCTATCAGAAGAGATGAAATGAGAACATGAACAATATAAAATACAGGGAAAGATTCAAAGATTTTCTAAGAGAAAGTTATCTTTTATAGGTTGTTGGTGGAAACACGAAATGGTTCAGTTTCTTATAAAAGTAAGTATATAAATAAAGTTTTTGTGTGTTGTGTCAAAACAAGTTCAAAAGATATATGTGCATCATAACAAAATGGTCCTCAATTTATGGTTCAACTTAATTTTTTTACTGTATGCTGATATGTAAACAATTCTGATTCAGTAGAATCTACTTCAAATTTTGCGATACAGGATTCTGTCAGGCTACAATATGTGTTATAAAACTCTTCAAATTCTGGCAAGTGTAGCAATCATGAAGGTAAGCAACATACTCTACGGTGCCTGTGTTGCTAAGTGCTGGTGTATGGTAGGTTAGGTTTAGTAAGCACATTTCTATCTTAGAATATTATCAGCTACAGAGGTTTATGAGGAAGATAACCCCATCATAAGTGAAGGAAAATGTGTGTGTTTATATATATATATGTGAGTGTGTGTGTGTGTGATGTGTGTGTGTCTTACAGCATGTACAAAAGATTATTGAGAATAACCACACATTTTAGGACAACATGATACAGGAAAGCATAGAAAAATGAATATATAAAAAAGCTATAGTTAATATATAAAAATTATTGATGAATATTATTGGTGGACATCCATGGAAAATATTAATAAATTAAATTAATTTAAATAAACAAAAAATCCTAATCCCTTCCCTAGTATATTTCATATGTGGGAAACACAGAACTTAATATTAAGCACTATTATAAGCACTTTGTAAATATTGACTAATTCAACTTTACTCCAGCTTTATTTTACACAAGAAACACTGAGGCAAAGCATAGTTAAGTCTCGGAAAATAAGTGATGATGGTGACACTTGATTTTACACTGTGTCCAGAACTTCTGCTCTTAGTTACTACAAAATGAGTTTGTTAAGAGAGAGGATAAAATTGCTAAATTGAGATGCCTTAAATTGCCAAAGACCAAAAGTATATGCACACATACCAGTCAGAAATAAGTCTGGGAAATTACTGCAAACAGGAATGTAGAAATTTCTCAAACCTATATAAAACTGCATCTGATTCATGTTTTATATTTTCTACATGGTTGAGTATACAAGAAATGGACCTTGATGAATGTGTGCAGGGGCTCAGACTGAGGAAACAGATTCGGGGTTCCAGCAGGTGGAAGAAGATGGAAGACACAGGAGAGTAGACATGCTATATTCATAGGTGGCAGTCGCCTGCAGTCTCCAGCTTCAGCTACAGCACCCAGCCAATTCCACTTTGTCCTCATTAGCCCCCAAGTCTTTCCAAAGGCTTTTTTTATACTTAGGCCAAACAAAAAAGACATTCTGCCAAGAGGTTACATATGAGGTTGCAAGCTCACAATGTTTATGACCTTGAGAAGGTACACTGAATCAGAGTGTTCTTGGCCTTGATTAATCATAATATAGCTGGTTCCAAGTCCTGGATACACACAAAAAATCATAATATAGCTTCCCCTATAATGGAAGAAATAAACTTTCAAAAGCAAACTTCAAAATATACACAGTACACAAACAATATAAAAACAACAAAGAGTACCTTGTGGTAGCTTAATGTGTGAACAAAGTGAAGCAGCTAATTCACAATTCATAAGTGACAAAGATTTTGTGAAAAAAGAAAAAGATTTATACTGTACATAAATATAAACAATAGATGCTTGTAAGAATTTTCTTACATTGTTCATTTAGGTTTTTGTTTTCCCCAAACTAAATATATTTTGGTCATTTGTTCCCTTCACATCGTTAAGGTTCTATCAACCACATCCTGTTATTGTAGCCACAAGATTAGGCAACACATCTACACTGTGTCAACTAGGTGCCCAGTCCCATCAGAAACATCATGTGACTGGAACTTAGGAATCAGAGCTAAGTAAATTTTTCAAATTTGGTTGACAGAATAGGATATAATGTTATTTTCTGCTTGCAGTTTGTGGGTTTAAGACAGAAAGCTCTCAGACTCATATCTGAAAGAATAAAGAAATAAAGAGAAATGCAGTGATAAGACACTGAAGTACTTACCTTTATAATTATTTATTTATTTATTTATTTGTGTGTCTGTGTGTGTGTGTGTCTGTGTGTGTGTGTGTGTACAGGAGAGAGAAAGAGATGGTGAGAGAGAGACAAGACTGATGCGGGAATCTTTTCCTCCCTTTTCGAGATGCTGCTTTAATCTAGGTTTTACAATGAGCTTATATAAAAGTTAGTGAATTCATTGCATTGCTGAAGCTGCAGGTGGTCTATAGCTTCATCAAGGTGTTAATTGGCTGGCACTAAGTGTGGTTTGAGGTTAGTGTGGCAGATGGAGCCCAATGAATGTAGAATTTGGTTATACAAACTATAGATGTACTTAAGCTTTCTACATCTGTGCTATATATTTTTTTTCAAGTAGACATGGTGATAAAACACCTGCTACTTAATTAACACCCTTTGTAGTCACTCACAAAGTTAGATTACTCTCAAACCTGCTCTGCTAGCTATAAATGTTAAAACTCTGCTTGCTATTTCTGGAGCTTCATCTTTCCTTTATTTTGCAAAGAGTGGAAAAATATTCAAGGCTTGAAAATGAAGATATATTAAAATTATTTAAAAAATGGGTGAATGAATAGAGAAATAAATAAAAATTCCTATAATTTGAGATGATAATGCTGTCAAAATGAAAACTTTTTAAATTAAAAGAATCTTTTCAGAAAGTAGATGCTGCTGGGCAAACAATTTTTTAAACATATTAATTCCCCCTTTACTCTCAAATTTAACACATCAAACTCCTATGACTCAATAATTTGATTAGCACTAGCAATAAATTTAAGATAGTGACTAAGATTCTTTTATCCTGATGAATATATTTGGGGCATGATTTGTACCCTCAGGGAAGAAAGTGACTGGGGCCTGGTGATAGAGAAGCCTGTGGTTTACATTTGTCTGAGACAAACACTAGCAGGAGCTTGACCTATTGAGATCCTTGGATCCACATGTTGCATTAGTGGGTCTGTTGACAGCTAAGTTCTGAAGACTGTCAACAGCAGACCCACTAATGTTTCTCTGCATGACACAGGCTGGGAGACCTCAAGAAGTCTAGTTGAGATTCTTCTGGGGCTTCAACAAGAAACTTCAAATCTGACTGGTGCTAAATCAAAGACCCCAAAAACAATGCAAACATCATTCACTGCGCTAGGGATCACTACAATAAAAGGCAGTGGGACTTGAGTGTTAAACAAATGGAACAAATGGAGAAAAGAAAATAATAGTAATACTCATTTTCTTTCTCCCACCCCAATGGGAATTGAACCTAGATGCACTTAACCACCTAGCCACATCCCAGCCCTTTTTATTTATTTTTTGTTTGTTTGTTTGTTTGTTTGTTTGTTTGAGACAAGGTCTCACTTAGTAGCTTAGGGCCTTGCTAAGTTACTTAGGATGGCTTTGAACTCAGGATCTTCCAAATCACTGAGATTACGGGATGTATCACCACACCCAGCTAATAATACCATGTTCTTAAACATGAGTTCTAAAGAAAGAAGAAAGAAACAGAAGACTCAAAACCAGCCCCTAGAAAAATAATTCCTCTGAAGTAAACAAATGGTCACTTGTTTCCCAAACTATGATGCATAGAATTTTCTGTCACAAACCTGGATACTTTCATAACTGGTCCCTATGTGGCTCTCGATGTTTACGTGTTTGTTCATCCTTTTTGATTAGTGTAAAAAGCAATTGAGAACCTACCACATAATGCAAAAAGTAGGATCTCACCCACATTCATACCTGTTTATGTGATCTTTGCTCATTCCATTCACTGTGCTCCATCAGCCAAGACAACCACCCTCCTGAAGCCTGTTTATTATTTACATTCTTTCCTTTACATATAGTTTTGTCTCATCTGCATTTCTTTCTAATTTTTTATTTTTATTTTAATAGTTTTATGTATAATTGCTGAGGATGTGTATTTATAGGACTTTTCTAGGAGTTATCCATATTGTTATATACCACTGTAGTTTATTCATTTTGTGGTTTTATAACAGTCTATTACACTATATTCATCCACTTTTCTACTAGAGAAGCATATGATTCGCTTCCGCATATTTACTGTTGGAAAGAGAGCTACTATAAACATCCTTGTTCATACCTCCAGTGTACATACGAAAAATTTTTCTCCTGGATCTACTGCCAGCACTACTTTATTGTGCAATAAGCAAAATTATGCACAATAATACGAAACTGCTTTCCAAAGCATTTGAACCAATTTATGTTTAAAAAAACAATGTATAAAAAAACCCTGAGGACTCACATTCTCTTAATCACTTGGTAAAATGAGTTTCTCATTTTATTTTTACAATCAAAAGGATGTAAAATAGAGTTCATTATGACATAATATGCAATTCTCTGATCATTGTTGAATGTAAAACACCTCTTCATATATTTATTGGCAATATATATTTCCTCTTCTATAAAGTTCTATTCATGATATAGGCCCATTTATCTATTGAATCACCTGTGGTTTTTAAAGCTCTTGGTAGAATTAATTTATATATTCTTGATAATTAACAACTTGATTGTATAGGATACAATGGTTTCTCCTGATCTGTAACTTATAATTTTATTTCTGAAGGTGTCTTTTACAGATGTAAAATTATTAGTTCAAATATAATCAAATTTACCAATATACTTTGTAGCTAGTACCATATATATATAAATTTTTTTTTAAAGAAACCCTACCTCTGAAGGAATCCTTGCTTTTCAAATTCAACTAGAAGTCTTAAAATTTTGTTTTTGACTAGGACCATCTGGAGTTGGTCCTATATGAAGTGAAGTCAAATTTCATCTTCTGTTGTCATTGTTCATGTGGAAAACAATTTTCTGAGACTATATTAGTGAGAGAGAAGTCTCACCCAAATGAAAAGTATTTGGGGATAAAACTGTAACCAAGAAGTTTCAGAAAGTGAATCAATGGATAATCATGATTGAGAATCATATTAGCAATCTAGCATATTTAATGGAAGGAATACCAAAAGAAAGTAAGAGATGGATATTAAGAAGGAAAAAATATGAAGCTCAAGAATTGAAATCATAAAACCTAACTATGGATAAAATAATTTTAGAAAAGGATGAAATGTTTGCAGGAAAAGCAATATTTAACATTGGAGAAAATTTTCACTTGCTTAAAATAATGGAGTCTTTAGATTAAAAGGATCAAAATGATGACAGAAACAATGGGAAAAATAGGGGGATATTCTTGTCAAGTCTGTGAAGCCCAAGTTTACAAAAACAAACATAAACAAAACCTCATAACCTCCCAGCAGAACTATGAAACAGGAAAAAAAAATCAAACAAACAATAAACTATACAATATAATATAAATATTCATATCAATGGATTATTCCTCATAAATTTTAGGAAAACAGGAATAGGCAAAAATAAATATGACAAATAGTACATAACATAATCAAAATGTCATTCTAAATAAAATCAACTAAACTAAAATCAAGAATCAAGAATTATCAGCATGATTATTTAACATTAGAGTTTAGAGCAATTACATTAAGAAAAGAATATAAAAATATTTTTGTAGTGATATGAATATATACCTAGAAAATCTGAGATATTCCCAGAAACTACTAATGGATTAAATCATTCATAAGCTTATTCTATAGAGGTATATGTACAAAAATCATAACTGTTTTCTATTCTACAAACCCTGAATAATAATATCCTAGATATTATAGTAAATATATCTCTATGTTACTCATACTCCAACATAATGTTGTAAAGATCAGATGGGTTAGTCTACTTACTTTCAAAATAATTTAATGCTATCATTAATGTAATTTAACTAATTTTCTTATAGACAAAAATATGAGAAAAGAGTCATTAAAACTGCATAGATTTTGAATACCAACATAAACTCTGTAATTTCTAAATGAGTACACTTGACAGATTGTGGTTTCATTAATAATTGAACTTGACAAATGTTTAAAAAATTGAATTCAGACAGCATTACTCTAGCATCATCTCAATGTTAATCTATATGTATTGACAAGTATAAAATTATAAGACATACTAGGTATTATTATTGTTTTGCTAAAGTTTTCCTTCTAGACCAAAGTGCAATGGATAGGGATATGTAAAAGTCACAGTAATTTCTGTATTCCAATTCCTATCCTTTGCATTTCCTATGAACTTTATAGCCATACTGTTCTACTCAGCAAACTACCATGTGCCAAACCCTGTGTACAAGGTAGTAGGGGGAACGCAGGAGCCTGTAGTTTAGTATATCCCCAGTTTAGAAGATAGAATAGAAAAATCAATCAAAAAAAATCTTCAGGGATTGCAAATGATAATTACTCCTGCATGGTAGTCTTTTTAATATGGCTGGGGAAAGTGTTATAATGAAGCAAGAGGGACATTATATTAAAATCAAACTATGTGACTCAGTGCTCTCAAAGCTGGTTGCTAAGGATCTAAATTCTAATGTAAGTACTGATTATCTTTGTACAGTACAGGGAGAAAAATATTTTCTTCTTGACAACCAGGGTGTACTTCTTTCAAATACTGGTCAGCAATGATACTGACCAGTTAAGCTTCTACTCAAATAAAATGTTCTCTTATAAAGTCTCTCCTTTTGACCAAGTCTCCTTCACAGAATTAATAATTTCCTCTTTCTGCTCTTAAAGCAGTTACTGCCACTGTAGGAATTTAAGTGTGTATCATTTTAGTTCTTTCCACACCCTTTATCATATTGCCTACTCTTAGAGCATCATGTTGCTTTATTTAAAGTGTCTAAAAACAAGAGAAACTCAATAATTGATTGTTGAAAGAATGAGAAGGACTGAATAAATTGAAAAACAATTGACCTGAGTAACCAAATAGTCCTTGGATCTCAAACATACCAAAAGTATGCTAAGGAGATGTTACACATAGTAAGTCCACCTTCACTCTGGATGATGATGCTCAGAAATGGCAGAGCCCATTTTACACTGAATTCAAAGTCTATTGTGCATCTATCATACCACAAAATAGCTGTACATCTTCATGGGATCACTGATAATATTCTTTCCTCTAGTCATTCAATCACCAACGTCCAAAGTAGTACCTGACTTTCTGCTAACCCAGAAATGTTACTGTTGAGGATCTGTAGGATTTTTATTCTATTCAAAGGGAAAAAATGATGTGAGCCTTAGAAAAAAAATGATATGATATGCTAAGTGAGTGAAAATGCTTCACTCACATTTTCATGCCCTTTATTACTTAAAAAGTCAGTAAACAAAATTGTGCTTCTAACTCTAGCTTAAAATTATCTCTCTCAGTATTATCAGAGTCAAGTTTTCACAAATTTCTGAATATACAGTTATGGTTCAATTGTGAGATTAAGTTATCTTAGCTGCTGGATTTCTAGTCTTTTCTCCTGGGTCAGAAAAATCCTGAGCATTTTCCAGGATGCACATATTTCTAGTTTCACAAATAGCACTAAGATCTGAATGGGGGCTCCTGATTCCTCCCAGGAGTCTAGTAAAGCACAAAGCAAATTCTACCTATTTATGACCCTTCTGTGCACCTAAAATTGCACCTGGTCCTCTCTAGTTTTTATGTACTGAAGGGGTTTAGACTCTTTATTATCTTCATAAAGTTATGAAGAGTATTATTGTCCACCTGTAGGGGCATTATTCAAAGCACTATACAATTTCAAACAAAAAAAAAAGAGGTATTTGCCAGATTTAGAAAATTGGACAAAGAAGTACAAATACCTAATGCCTGATCATAGTATACTGCATAATAGACCCATCTATGTTATGTATCAGGGCATAACTCTTTTACTTAATAATGTCCATATTCCTTTTCTAATATGGATTTCTTTGAAGTGTTTACATTCCATATCTAGTCTTTACAGTATTTAATCTTTTTGTGGGTATCATTACATTTCTCCAAATGGTCTATGTCACTTTAAATTTTTAAAATTTTTAAATCTATGCCTTGTCAAAGTATTGAATATGTTGTTTACCTTATGAATAAGGTTAACTAGATTGATCTAATATGTTCATTTTATTTACATATTCATTTCTTGAATGTGCTTTATGTATCAAACACTGTGGTAGGTACTGAAAATAAAGATATGAATAATCCTGAACTTACCTTCAAAGCACCTAAGATAAAGAGAATGAAAGAGAAAAAGTAAGGTGGGTGTTCTATTACCACATCGTTCTAAACCCTTTGATGGACATGAAAGACCACATAAGCTAAGGACTACAGAAAAAGTAGAAAGGCATCAGCACAGTTGAAAGAGAATCTCTAACACGAGCTTAGCTGTTATGTGATGATGGTTGACTTGTCTTTTTAACAGCCTCTCTTTGAGGCAATGGACAGATTAGTCAAGCACCCAGAATCACTGTAGCCACTTCTTTAGAACCACTGTAACCAACATCTGCAGGTATTACTCACCCACAGTTACAGACGCAATACCTGGACCAGCAACTACCAATATCTGGGCAATTAATTTAGGGGTAAATAGAACTCAAAATATATTCCATGAGACTCCTGTATGCAAGGCCAAAAGAAAGCCACAAAATAAACTCTATTCTATTTTTTTAATCTTTTAACCAATATTTTTTGTTTGAACTCCATTTTTTGTTGGAAACCAACAAAAAAGATTAATGATGAGTAACATATTGAACCTGTTGCTATGAAGAGTTGTACCTATGTCCCATAGTGGGGACAGGGGGCAATTTGCACTCTGCTTACTTGTGAAAAGGAATGTCAGGCCTGATTCATTCAGCCTTCAGATCTATTCCTTTAGCCTCCCCTATTCTGCTCAGGGTGTGCAGATGGAGGTGATATAAAAGCCATTTTCCTCCAGAGTTCCCTATCAGTTGGCTTTTGGTTGGTTCAGCCAATAGAAAGTGCCAACTGAAGGCAGGTAACTTGAAGAGAGCAGCCAGCATATATTTCCTCAATTCCCCCTTAATGTGACATTGCTAGAAAGTGCCATGCCTCTTTGATGGGTCTGGGTTTGGTTTCCAAGACATAGACACAGCTTCCTCACTCCAGGGAACCTGGCCTCTGGCTTCAGGAACACTGCCTTTTCACTTTATTCTTCTAGCCTAGGGGTAGCAGCACTCTGTCACTACTGTCTCAGTTGTTTCATTGTCTCATTGGGTTTCACAGTAAAAATTCCCTCTGTTTCAACCACTTACAGATGTCTCTGATTTCATTGTCTGATATTAAGAACATGAGTTAAACCATCAATTATATCATTTTGAGATAATGGTAAGTCAATATATATGTAACAATTGATAATCAAAACCAATATAAACATGCTAATGTTTCTTTTACCATGCATTATGATGGGTTAGGGCATATGTTAAAACATCCTTCAGTAAGTTATTCTATAATACTTTAAGATTAGCAAAATGATAAATGCCAAATACAAAAAGTCCAAGAATAGATAGAAGAAACCACAAATGATTCAGAGAGCTACAAACAACATTTTCCACCATAATCAATTTTTAGGTAAGTCATGCCTGGAAGACCAATGGAGACACTCCAACACTCCTCAAGAATAAGCTCAATTGGAAGTAGGACTTACAAAAAAAGGGCTATCTAGACATGATCTTTGCCATACTGGAGCCTAAATTCTATCAACAGAACTAGTCAATAAAGAAATAATGAACAAATACATGAATAATAATATATTTTAAGGACAAATGATACCAGAAGAAGATTACATAATAATGGAGTAACTGGAGAGAGCCTGCGTGGGGTAGTGGTGGTAGAATATTAGACTCAACAGTGAGGGAAGGCTATTTTACAAAGGTCCCATGAAGCAGAAATCCAATGCTGAGACAAAGATAACTTTATGAAAATCCAGGGAAAACACTGTGGTCAAAGTAACAGTAAATGACAAGACCCAAAGGGTAATAAATTTGGCCTATTTTGAGAATTAGAAAGACAAACTTGTGTCTCAATAACTTGTATCTGCTAGCCATTCAAATGGCAAAACAACAACAACAACAAATTTGAACATGTATTCAAGTAGTAAAAAGTTCATTTCAAAATGAAAAATTCCATGGGATATATAATCCTGAACAATGTAAACTCTCTGAAAACATTCCCCTATAAACCACTGCTAAATTACTTGAGCACTTATGTTCTATTGTTTATTCTGAATGTTTTCAATGTATTAATTTATGTAATATTTATAACTACCTTATGAGGTAAATGCTTTTACATATATTATTATTAACATATCCAGTTTAAACTGAAAAACTCAGAAACAGGTTTAAGTTAATTCGTCTCAGATCATGCAGCTGGCAAACACAGTGTATGCTTGAATCCAGGTTATCTGGCTCAATAGCTCAATAAAATACCTTCTGAACACTGTATCCAGGTATTGTAGTCAAAGGTGTGGCAAATTGGCTTCAAATCCAGTTCTGTCATTTACTTGTCAGTGTTTTAACATAGCTTCACAGGCAAAACACATTTACTCTCATTACTGTAATTAAGTCCTACCCTACATAGAGTTTTAGCCTTTCCTTCCCAGGCCCCAAGGCTGAACTTCATAAAAACTTTCCTAATTTGACACTTTGTGACGTATCTTCATCCAGTATTGCTTTTACGTGTTAAAATTTTTTGTTGGTGCATTATTATAATACATAATAGTGGGATTCATATGCATGTTTTAAATTTTTAAAAGAATGCTAGAGATTATTCTTAGAAAAGAGAAGCATAGTCCAAATAATTTTTGAAGATTCTTTTTAAAATTCTGCTTGCTTCTGAAGTCACATTAGAGATTAATGTGTCTTCTAAATGGACTATGTTGTTATTTTATTTTTTTAAAGATGATGATAAATAGCCTAAATTATTCTTCAACCATTGATATTCTCCCTTTAAAGGAAAAAATTACCATAATATAATTTGTTCAAGTGCAAGCATTTGTAATTCAGAATACTGATAATCAAAACCTAGAATGCAGATATTTTTCTTCTAGTTTAACTTCTACAAGGTTTTCAGGTATTAGAAAATAAAGACAGGAGAGGAAGAGGTTTCCCTTAAATTAGTATAAATTCATTAAACCATAGTTTAATTACCAATTAAACCATACATTATTAATCTAATAAAGTACTTTAATTTTATTTTTCTGCTACATTGCTAATTTGCCATGATAGAATATTCTAGCAACACATAACCTTCTAATAGATAAATTGGTATGGGCCAAAAAGTCACCTTAAGAGTATATTTATTGTTATAGCATTTCGATATTGAAAGACAAATGAAGACAGAAATAGGAGTGGAATCATCAATGTTTATTATACCTTGGATAATGATTTACACAACTTTTTATGATTTTTACAAGACAATTTTTCATTATTAACCAAAAAGACTGTCATTAATACATTACTATAGCTTTTAAAATTGTCTAACCTAATTAAATATTTATGGCTGAAACAATCTGCCCCTTTATCCATTTAAGTTATTATTTATAGAAATAGATTAAATGAATATAGATCACCATTTATAAAATTGGAGACTAGTTGACCTGCTAGTAGAACATTACTATTCCTGGAACACAACTACAACAACAAAATAAAGCCAAAACATTCTATAATGGGCACATCATATACATCATATAAAAATAGAATACGAAAAAGAAAACCCTGACTACTCTAGATTAACCTAAATGGAGATGCTTCATGAATACTTTACAGGATCTTCTAATGTTTATTTTATCTATTACAAGGGAAACAGAATTCACAGTTCAGAAAAATACAAAATTTTACCTTCTACTCAGTGACAACATTGAAAAGAAAAGCTTCATAGACACAATGAACCAGTAAATTGTTCATATTTTTTAAAAAAGGAAAGCAGTGGATTTATGTATTAAACACCAATGGCAGTAAAAACTTCTTTTATTATATAAATATTCAACTCATAGAAGAAAACAAATTCTGCAATTAACTTCACAAGGCAATGTCCATGAAACCCCTACACCCATCAGTAATAGGGTGCAGAAATTTCCAAATTTGAATGACAATACCTAGCTAATTTAAGGCAGGGGAATGATCTGATTTTTCAAAGCATAAAGAATAAAGAATAAAATTTTACAGATTCAGGGAGCACAAACTAAAGTCTTCATTATTCTTCACATGCATTCCACATGTGACTAAATAACACATGACATTATACAAATGATTCAACCTGACACAATGACAGTGAAAGGTATAGAGTTCATTTATTTTCCTAAATGTTGATTTAATCTTAAAAAATGCAAAAAGAAAAATAATGTGAAAGTCAAAACTTTCTCCCAAAGATTCAAAATCTCTAAATGGCCCACCATTGATCAAATATACAATTACTATCCTAAACTCTTCAGAGTTCTCTATAATCTACTCTAAAATACATTTTCAAACACTACTATTTTACTACTTCAATATTTACTTAATACTTTCTGGTCATATTCACATCCTCTCTATCTTATGGACAATTTCTACTTCCTTTCCTATCTCCCTCTAGGAACCATTTCTTGAATGTCTCACCCAGTAATATTTTGCCTCAAAATCAGACAATTTTCTGAGCTCTTTGAAAATTCCCCCTCTATCATGAAGCCTTTCTTACTAATCAAACCAACAGTAGCCTCCTCTTAAGAACACAGCCCCTCCTTTGTAAAACAGATTGGCATTTATATGAAATATACTTCCTTATCTATAACATTTATTGTTTGTATTACTATTTTTCTTTTCATGAATATATCATTGTTACCTAAATAGATAGTAATCTTTAAGGTCTATGGTAACTACATTCCTTCTTTCTATGATGTGAAATTTTAAATATAAAATAAGCTCTTTTTCAAATATTAGATTGCTAAGGAATAGGAAAGTACTTATACCTTATAAATTAAATACATGAATATGCACAAGCAAAATATTTTATACAAAAACTTCCATTTTAAGCAGATAAAGTTAGTGCACAATTTTCTTATTTATAATTAGCCCAAAGTGTCCAGTCTTACTTTTCCTGATTGTGATAATTACTTTCATTTTAAAATGTATGTTTGTTTATAATAACAGTATAAATTAGGCTACTCTCTGTAAATACTAGATTCCAGTCCTATGAACTGAAGTGTGAACTTCCTATAACAATTATTTCATTCCCAAGAATATTAATGCCAAGGGAATATAAATGTTAATATCCTTTGCATTATTCTCTGGGAAAAGCAGTAATTACACTGAATATGTAGTAATTAAAATTTGATGATATTAACTTTTCAAATTGATAATTTAAAATATTGATTGTCTGTCAGTAACTAAAAATAAATTGGTGTACTTAAACTATGTCCATTGATCTTTCCCCCATATTCTATAAATGCATGAAATCATATTAATTATATATTATATGGAATAATAAATATTTATGTGACATTAAAATTAACATAATATGGAAACCACCATCAATCCTTGTCATAATTCAATGATTTGAGAAGATAATATAAATATTGATCATTAATTTGATTATTTATAATAAAACCTCAGAGCTTTTTTCCTATCACAAATGTTAATATTATTCCAAATTTCTAATCAACAAAATTACCCAAATAAGCTATCCACATAGGATTAAATTTAGGTTAAAAAGCTAGTTTTTAATTTAAAAAAAAATCATGGTATATGTCAGTCATTGGTATATGTCAGTTGCCCAAACAGGAGTGGGCTCATAAAGGTTCTCAAGACTCATGGATTTGAATGTAAAACCCCTGGTCTGTCTCAATTTCTCAAATACTATAATAGTCTTTTTGTAAGCAAGAACTTAAATAAATATAAAATATATAATTATATTTGCCAACATATTTCTAAACTCTACTGTAATCACCACCATTTATGTTTAAGGCCTAAAACCTCTCATTTTCCCTGATCACTGCTTAAAATTTAAACACCGACTAGTAAGACTAACTTAAATTTTGCTTTACAATTGTAATGTTTTTTTCATTCATGTCTTAAAGCCACATTTACAGTTGCATTCACAAAATAACACTTGTTTGAAAATAACTTAATTTTGTTAATATGAGCCAACTAGTTAACACTGTATTAGAATAATTTTACTAAGAGAATAACTATATTTGAAATACTGATTTGTACAACATATGAACTAGTACAAACAGAAAGGTAGGGAACTGTATAGTGATGACCTTCCAATAAAAGGAATATAAATGAAGAAATCATGAAGTGTCACAAGGTCCAGCAACCCAATCTCCAATCTATCCTGTGACTTCTCTCTCTCTCTTAAATTCTGTAGAGGCAAAGAAAGAGATTCTCATGGAAAAGGAAAGAGAATAGCACATTTAGCAAACACATCAACATTGGTGTGTCAAGGAGGGGAGTGAATGGTGAGATGTGGTAAAAATAGGGTGGAAAAAAAAGGCCTCCTATGCAATTGCTAAGGAGAACTGCATAATGAGAACCATTTATTCAAGTAGCAAACATACATTCATTTATTCCGACTTGAAATAAGTGGCAGTCTTAATCATACCCTGCTGGAGAAGAAACAGACTTCACAATTAATGTGGGAAGCAGACAGGCATAGTGAGACACATGCAACAAGTAAACAAATGCATAAATAAGTAATCTCAGAGAACCTGGGTGCTTCAAAGGAGAAGCGTGGTGCTAGGCTAGGGAGTAATCGGGAAGTGAGCACAGAATGGAGGCAGGTGCAGGGCTGGAAAAGGATATAACAATCTCTTTTTTAGAAAATGTTATTTGGGCTGAATAACAAATGCTGAGAAGGATGGAGAAAAGTGATTTGGTGCAGAGTTCTAGGAAGAGGGAATATGACCGAGAGCAAACAAGGATAGCTAAAGGGTTGGACCCTAAAGTTTTAAGAGTAACTGTATGTAAATCAATGGACTATCTAAAATGGGTACTGCTGAACAGAAAAAGTTGCTTATTTTTGCTATATTTTCACAACAAAACATTATTGAATTCATCAAACTAGGGGGCCTATAGATTAAAACTTGGTCTTCTTGGACTGAGGATAGAGGAATAACTATTTCTGCACAAAGGGAAAGAAAGCCTTATTGACACACAGCACTGCCAAAGGCTGGACTGAGGCCTTTGAAAGCTCTAGCACTCTTTCCACTTGAAGGCATCACGATCATAAATGAAATTTAAATGTCCCATTGTTTCTATAAGTAAAGGCTGTTTCTTTTACGTATGTGTGTATGCATACCTGTGTGTGTGTGTGTGTGTGTGTGTGTCTGCACGCGCGCACATGCATGCGCAAGCATTTACTGGTAGATGGACCACAATGATTTTATTTTATTTATTTTTATGTAGTACTGAGGATCAAACCCAGTGCCTCACACATGCTAGCTAGGCAAGTGCTGAACCTCTGAACTACAACTCCAGCCCTGAAGACTACTTCTTAAGAGGTTCTTATGGATACAATACCAGGGTTCAATTAGCAATGAAACTCAATGGTCAGGTAATATACTCCATAAAAGGCAATTGTGTTTAAAATGTTGAGCCTTAAATTATCTTAATAGTGCCTAGATTCCTTATTACAGTTGTCTTTGCCCCACTATTCCAACTAGTTTACAGGGTCCCAATTACCCATTTGACAAGGTCTAACACATGAACTGTGCTACTCCAGAGCAAAGACATTAAAACATGGCTGGCATTCAACCAGTCTGGGTCATAGTGCCTGACTAGATTGTTCATGTTATGATCATGCTTTCTAGGTCCCAAAGGTCAACTTCCTTTTTTTCCAGTTCCCAATACTGCTTCTTCTGCTTCAATAAATTTTGTTAGCTACCAGCAAATTCCTGTTAGTTTAAATTAGCCAGATTACCATAGCATAAAGTACCCTAACATATCCAGGTATAGTGGTGCATGCCTGCAATCCCAGCAACTCAGGAAGCTGAGACAGGAGGATCACAAAGACAAGGCCAGCCCTCGCAACCTAGCAAGACCCTCTGCCCTTAGCAACGTAGCAAGACTCTGTCTCAAAATAAAAAACAAAAAGGACTAGGGATGTGGATCAGAGGTAAAGTACAACTGGTTCAATCCCAGTGCCAAAAAGAAAAAGAAAAAAAAAAAAGACAAAGTATTCTAACTGAACATATTGACCCAGAATGAAATAGATTCTGAGTGTCCTAATATTTAATATGCTGGAGTAGAAAACAAACTCAAAAAAAAAATCATCAAGTACATATTTCAAAAAATGTCCCATTAAGGACTGTGCTCTAAGAGCCAGATTCAATAGTTTGGGTTGGACTCCAATACTCTGCATGTTTAATCAGCTTGCTTACAATTCTAAACCAGACAGAAAGCTAGATTATCTTCTAGATTCCCTCTATTGCCTCTTTGCTTTACTGCTCTCAGGTTCAAAATGACATACTCTCAGAGGACCAAGGGTGGCAGCTGTAGCTGTACTTGTAGATGTTTGTTTCCTGCCTCCCTGTGTTCAAGAAGTTAATGGGATGTTTCTGTGTAAAGGGCCTCCTGCAGAGTAGCAGACTCCTTAGGGAGAGAAAAGTAAATAAGAAATAGTTAACTGTGCCAACACTTTAATTTATGGTATAATCTGCTTAATTATGTAGTAAAATTAGACAGAATAATTTGCTAGAAGATATTTCTTTTCATTCAGAGAACAGGAATTGACTTCACATATTCTTTTGTCTTGAATAAAGCTAGGAAAATGTCACTATACCACTTGTGTTTGAATCCTCACTCTCCTACTTACTAGCTACATGGCTTTGAGCATTCGTTAACCAGATTGATCTCCCAGGCAAAGTGAACTAATTCCATAGGATTATTGTGAAAAGTAGCATTCTGTAAACTGCATGACATAATAAACATACTACTAATACAGCTGTCATCTAGTTCTTAACTATCTTTTAACTGCAGCTATTTACAGAAGACAAATATTTTCTAATGTTATATGATACAATACAATGTACCAATTTGTTAAAATTATTAGGTTGCTTTATTTAAGTTATTAGATTATCATGCCTACACTTGAAAATTAAAGCTTTTTTTAAAAGGTAGCTCTCATGCATAAAATCTTGATAATCCAAACACACACTATTTACTGCTAATTAACAAGTTTGATATTCCTCTTCATGGGTTTTGATACTTAGCATATCGTAGTGATTATAACCACATTTGTTGTCTATATCATCTCACGAGAATAACTGGACAAATAATAAATACTTGCAAAATAATAGCCAATTTGACCTTAGGTGAAACACTTTACAACTCAGAGACTCAGTTTTTATCAGTAAAATGGTTCAAATTGAAAGCACATGCAAAATGGTGGCCAGCCACCTCAAGGGTCTGGGTTTTATGGCCTTAGCAGAGCTGGGTGCTATGGCCTTAGCAGAGCTAGGTCATTGGAGGGGCTAGTTATTTTTGGCAGGCCTTCTTGGCAGGTAGGGCCAGGTAATGGAAAGAGTTCAGGGTGAGTCACGAGAAGAGGTAGGTAACCATATCCTTCACAAATAATACCAACTTTGAAGGATGGTTTAAAGAATTAATGTAAATGTACAAGAAAGAATTTAACACAGTCTTAGCAGTAAAAGTTCAATGGAAAGAATGACTTCTTTTTCTACCCTCTTCCACAAGCCTTTGAGAAATGTTATAGAACTCCTGCCAACATTTCTTATACAGATATCATTAAACATAATTTAAGTCTTATCATCTTTACTATAAGCATAAATTGTGAACCAAAGTGCAATCATAACCAACCTTCCTATATTAATATCTCATTAATATCTTATGACAGCAAATAAGTGAGTTTCACACACGAACTGAAAAAAGAGTAATTGATTTCAAGATACAAATATCAAATTTGTGTAACAATCCAGCTGGGACTTTCCTAGCATTTTTTATCTATCTAACCAGCAAATGGAGTGCCTGGAATTCAAGAAATGGGCACCAAGTTTTGAAGGAAACTAAGAGAGGCTGTTGTGATGGGTGTTCCATTCTCTCATGCCTCTGGAAGACTGATAACCAGAAGGCCCATCTGCAATAGACCAGGCTTCAAACACTGCATCAATCAGAATTTAAAGTAAATTGCATCTCTCTATTCTTTCTGTCTCAGAGGGACTGAAGCCTATTGATTACCATCAATAACTGTCTTCTGGAGCTGGCACTAAGAGAAAGTAAGGAAGGAAAGGAAAAGTAAGATAAGGATGATGTATGCCGTGTATCTTATTATGACCTCAGCATTCCTTTAAATGAAATTTCTTATAAAAATCCAGATTGCACAAGAACTAAATTTAGTAAGCCACTTGCAGGGCATTAAAATCCTAGTGAATGCTGAGAACTTTCATTTTATGTTGGCAAAACAGACCTGGCTTTATATAATAATTCCAGAATACCCCTCTCTCCATACACATACCCCAGCCAACAATGTCTCAGTGAATAAATACTTTGAGAAACACTACTTACCATACTCCTGATTCAAAACATTCTCCTAACAAAACATGAAAATGGGATGAATTTGAAAGTTGTTTTTACCCTGTTCCCAAAGCTAAAGGAGCCCTTACTCCCTAACTAGACCACATGACAAAGTGATAGAAGAGAAGATTCCTCATAACATTAGAGTTTCTCTTTGGAACTTTGAGCTTAAGGACTTCCGTTCGTAGTTTATCCTAAAAAAATGCCTTTCTCACTCACTTCCAAATTTTCATCATTATAGGAGGAAAAGTAAAAAGAACCATTAATGCAATCACAAGATATTGCTGCACATTTATTATGCATCAAAGACTGGACTTTTTAGTGGGGCCATCCTTACAGGAAAGTATATTAGAGAAAAGGAAGAGAATAAGATTCTAAGTAGAGACACATGCTAAGATGAAAACAATCAGAAAAGGTAGATAGGAACTGTCACAATCAGGCTTACAGTATTTAGATAGAAATAGCCTCAATGAGGAGCTGTCATATGAATAAGGACTAAAGTAGGCGAGGTACAAAAAGTTATTAGAGGCAGAATAATTTCAGATAAATGCAAAGGCCCTGACAAAGGAATTCCCAGATCTACTCTAAACAAGTCAAAGAGACAAGAATAGCAAGGATAGCATTAAGAAAGGGGGATGAATTAAGATTCAAGATCATAGAGTACAGGACTCCAAATAATGTAAATCTTGTTGATCATTAGAAGGACTTTGGCTTTTATTTTAAGCTAAATAATAACTAATGGCTTTTGTGAGCAGAAAAGTATATTGACCCAATTTTATTTTGAAGGCTTTTTCTAGTAACCATATTGAGAATAAACTCATTTGGGTGAAAGAGAATAAGGATAAGCAGAGAGACCAGTTTGGAGGTTATAGTAATAATCAAGGTGATATGTAGTGGTGACTACAAATGGCTAAAAATGTAGACAGTGAGAAGTGATCAGATAGTATATATATACTTTGAATAAACCAAACAGTTTTCCCTAAATATTAGAATATTCGGCTTGGGAGGGGAAATAAAATAATTCTAGAATGATTCCACCATTTTGAACCAAATAACTATAAAAATATAGTTGCCATTTGTTGAAATAGGAAAAGGTTTGAGAGATACATCTATACATGTTAAGTTTTAAATGTTTATTAGACATCCAAATGATGCAAAGTTAGCTGCTAGAGTTCAGAGGACATGTTATGGCCAAGGGCAATCATTTGAAAATCATTGAAAAAATATGAAAAAGGTGCAATTCTGAGAGACCTAAAGAATTTATAATAACCAATCCTAGGGTATTTAAACTTTCAGATATTCATACTTTATGTGTAAAATATATTAATATTGATACTTTTCCTCTGAATCCTGAATGAACTTGTTATTTAGTTACTTAATTTCTCAATCATGTTTCTTAATTAACCCATTAAGTCCTAACTCACCAGACACCTATAAAAACTTAAACTGAGCAACAAATATATGATTTATGATAATTTTTTAAATAAATATTACATTTTTAAAATTATATTCTTTTGAGAAAAGCAAGATGCAGCTGGAAACACATACATCTATATGTTTCCATATATTTATGAAAAATATGAATAATATACAAGCTCCAAATTATGATTTCCATTTCATTTTAATGCACCTGTGTAAATTTTGTTGAGATATTCACAGAACCAAAAATCTGGGACTTAATATGTTAAGAAAAATAATTAAAGGTTAATTAACCACACTTAAAGATGAGAGACATAATATCTCATATTGAAATATCCACCAATCACTTCAAATCCTTGCTTAATTTTCAGTGTAAATACTTAGTATCTACAAATTAGCCAAAATTATAAACTACAAACACACACACACACACACACACACACACACACACACACACACACACATATACACACATCCTGAGTTTTGAGGTCAATAAATAAATGTCATTGCAATGTATTTCTATAAACCACTGTGACTTTATTATAAACATCATTATTATTGCATCATCAACCTCAGCTTCTTAGTTTCCATAGCTCCACCCAGAGAAGTTGTTGATTGTGGAGAAGATTCTGAAAGTTATATTATAAATTGGTGAAGCAAAGAGGGAAGTTTGCTTTTAAATACAAAATAAAAAGGGGAAAATATAAAGTACATTCCTGGTTTCAATTGTAATATATTTGTGCAAAACAAAAATCTCTTTACATATCTAAAAGGAAACCAAATATTTGCTCACTTACATTTTTCCATATTACATAATATAATAGGATATGTTTATGTGAGAAAAATGTGTTTCCTAGAGAAAAATTCCATTTCTCCTGGGAATTCCATTACTAGTTTGCATAACAAATTTACTGGAAATGGTGCAGTTAACAATGAATCTGTCTGTGAAGTAAATAAGATAAAAGACCCAATTCAAAATATTATTAACTAGACACTTCATTTAAGCCAAACAAAGCCATAAAAAATGGATTGAATTCCTCTACACTCTATCTTGTTTAGCTTTTCAAGATATTTAAAAGTTTTTAATTTAAACATTACATATATTTTTAAGTAATATATTCGTCTAGATTACTTAATATAAAATGATTTAAAATACTAATATATTTACTTACTGATCATCATCTTAATGTTCTTGACTATTTTATTTCACCAAAAATATATTTAATAATAAAATATACAAAAATATTTGCTGTGGTTTGGATATGACTTGACTCAAGGCTTCATGTGTTGAAATTTAACCTCATGAGATATTGTAAGGGTATAATCTTAATCCAACTATATAGTATTTAGAGGTGAGACCTATGGAAGTGATGAAGATTAGGTAAGGTCATCAGGGGAACCCCGACTTTGATACTAGTTGCTTCGTAAGAAGAGGGAGAGAAACTACACATGTGTGTTCCCTGTTTAATGCTATGTGATGCCTTTTACATCTCAGGAGCTGAGAAGATGGTCATAATCAGTAGAATGTTTGGGGGCCTCCAGAATTGTGAGCCAAATAAAACTATTTTCTTTATAAAGTTTTTCAACCTCATGTATTTCATAATGCAAAATGGACAAATACAATATTATTAATAAAATTGGAACAAGGAAGACAAAAAATAAATTTGAAATACAATCATAGGGTATTTAAATAAAATGGCCATAATTATTACATTGAGACAATGACAGAGGAGCTAATAGGGGTTCTAGCCCAGAGCCTCAGACAACCATGATTTGGCCTGATCGAGTCTTAATTAGGGACTCCTTTCTCTGCCACTGGTGGGTACATTAGAAGGATTATGAAAGGCAAAAATATTTATTTAGAAAATCTGAAAAGGGTATGAATAAAATTACATCCATACATATATCAACAAAACACCACCATTACTGCCATCATTAAAAGTGAAACTAAAAATCAATCTTCAATTTACTAAGTGTGAGAAAAAATAAGATAAACTGATAAGAATCATGTTAAATTATAGGGTAGGGTCATTGCTGTGACTAACCTGTGTAGTTCAGAAGCTTTAGAAACTTTTCTGGAGTTTGTGGGAGGAATTTTTAGAAGTTTTGAGATATAAACTGGATAAATTTTAGAATGTTGTAAGCAGAGCTTAAAGGGCAATTCTCGTGGGAGCTCAGAAGACCAGAATGGTGATAGGACTGTGGACATTAAAGAATAGGCTCATAAGGTTTCAGAGGAAGAGAATTCTATTGGAGATTGGACTAGGTCCATTCATGTTATGCTCTGGCAAAGAAGGTATCTACATTTTGCCTGTGTCCTGAAAGTTTTTTGAGGCTCAATTTAAAAGCGATGGACTAATTAATCTGTTGTAGGAAATTTCAAGGCAGCACAACATTCAGGCAGTGGTGTAGATAACACTGGCAGCTTTTTACCAAGTTTACTGTGATAATCAGGAACAGAAAACAAAAAAGAATGATTTGAAAAATTTGCAGTTTGGCCAGAAAAGTGTAAGTAAAACTGGGGCCAAGAAGATATGATTGTTAAAGAGATGAAAGCAGGTAAAGAAATGCTAAATACTTACCCAGAAACAACAGGAAAGATGATGACTTGAGAGCATCTCAGGATTTGGCAGGACCATACCCATCTCAGGCTCATGGGTGTAAAAGTAAAAATTCCCTTGCAAAGAAACCATATTTGCACTAGGTTAGGGAGATGTAGGAAGGTTTTGTTTGTTTTGTTTTGTTTTTTACCATATTTAGCTGCCAAGACTCTAAGAAGTTCCTGCAGCCATGGTCCCAGGAAGCTATGCTACTGCTTGAAATGGTGGCAGATCTTGGAGTCAACCATGTGACAATGCTTCTGCAGGACTGCAGGATGTTAATGTTAGTGGGTCTGGAGGCTTCTATCAATATTTCAAAGAAGGCCTGGTAGGACAGGCAAAGTATAGCAAAATCAGAGTCCCTGCAGGCAGCTCCTGAAAGAATAGTGCATGAAAATGTGAGAAGAAAACAAAGCTGTAGTGGAGACCCTCAACATGCCAGTAACATGGGATGTCAGCAGAAGAAAGCCACACTAATCAAGCAGAAACAAGTCAAGAAAGAAGCCATGTCGGCTGCAACCAGCAAGACCATAGGGGAGGGGTTACACAATCCCTATGAAGAGAACATCATTATGCCACATCCCCTAGAAGCTGGATATGGAACCACAGGACTTGTTTGCTATGTTGGATTTCAATTCTACTTTGTCCCCATCTCTTCTTTCTATGCCCCTATTTCTCCCTGGGAAATGGAAATGTTTACTCTGTGCCGTTATATATTGGATATATACATACACACATGTCTTGCTTTTGATTTTTATAGAGGTTCATGATGAGAGTTTTTCTTGAGTCTCACATGAGATTTTACACTTGGACTCTGGGGTACTGCTGAAACTGTTAAGATTATGAGAACTCTTATTAATGGACTAAATGTATTCTGAGGTATGAAATGGATATGAGATTGTGGGGGCTAGGGACAGAATGTTATGGTTTGGATATGTGGTGTCTTCCAAAACTCATGTGTAAGACAGTGTAAAAATGTTTAGAGTTAAAATGATTAGATTATGTGACCTAATCAGTGGATTAATCTGGTAAGAATTAACTGAGTGATAAGTGTAGGTAGGTAGGGTGTGTATAGAGAAGGTAGGTCACTGGTTGCATGTCCTTAGGATTTACATTTTCTCCTTGGTAATGAGAAGGTAAGTAGGGTGTGTATAGAGAAGGTAGATCACTGGTTGCATGTCTTTAGGATTTACATTTTCTCCTTGGTGAATGAAGCTCTCTCTCTGCTTTCTGTCTTCATGTACTGAGCTGAATTATTTTGCTGAATCCTTTCATCATGATGTTCTGCCTCACCTCAGGCTCAGAGCTATGGAGTTGGCTATCTATGAATTGAGACCTCTGAAAACATAAGCCAAAATAAAATTTTCCTCCTCTAATTATTATTCAGGTCTTTTGGCCACAGTAACAATAAAAAAAATCTCAATAAATTCTTGATGTAAGTTGTTTCTATATAATTACATACATGTGAAGTATGCATATACTTCATGATGCAAAGAACAGCAAGCTGCATACATAAGATATGTATACTTTATTAAATGTAAATTATATCTTCATTTTAAAAGTCCTCATCTTTTAGAAGTGTATTCTAGAATACTCATAGATGAAATAGTGTGTCTCATTTTTGCTTTGAAATTATCCAATGTGTTGGGGTAATCAGGCTTATATGAAGTAGCATTGGTATGTTTCACGATTCTTGTTGGATACATGAAGTTCACTACACTTTTACTGTTGTCTTATTATTATATATGTCTGAAATCTTTTATCTTTCATCAATTGATATATACTATATATACATAAAATATATACTTGTGTGTATATATACATATACTTATATATGTATATTTATATGGAGAGAAAGATATTTGACAATGAGAAATGAAGAAAAAAAATTCAATGTATACAAAAAAAATCTTATGAGGAATTTTTTAGTGAAGCAAAGTAGAAAAATGAGACAGTACATGAAAGAGACTGTGGAATAAATGGAATATTGTATATTTTGAATTCATTTGTTTTCCTTGAAGCCAGTGGAGAAGAGTTTAAGAACTATAATCAGGGAAGCCAGATGACTGAAATTTTTTAAGACTCACTGCATAAAGAGAGGATTATAGAAAGGAATAGGAATGATGAATAAATTCAACTGTATTAAAATATAAATGACAGTTCATCAAAACATAGTATAATCAAAGTGACAAAACAAGCCACAGGTGGAGAAAAAGTACAAAAGATGCATATAAGTGACAGAGGATTAGCATAAAACTGTACTCTTAAAATTTCCTTTCAAATCTGTAAAAAAAAAAAACATAAACAATACAGTAGAAAAATAAGCAATGATTTCAAAGAAAGAAAAAAATACAGACTCTGTCCCTGACCACATGGAGTTTAAAGACTAGATTTTAATGAATAATCATCTTGACTCAGAGACTTCTCCTTCATTCTTGGTTCCAACATGAAAAGATCCTGGCAGAACCCATCAGGACTGACCTAAACTCCTCATATAATTGAACATGGTATAAATTTTTGCTGTTGTTAAATACTAAAGGCTTTTAAATTATTTGTTATTGCAAAAAAAGCTGACCCAACTTGTACTAAATGAAAATATGCATCCTAAGTGAATTAAAGACTAAATGCATAATGTAAGTCCATAAAGGTAAGAGAGAATGCAGTAGAATATTACTGCAATCAGCAGAGGTAAAAGAATTCTGAAACACCCAAAATGGTAGATGGGGTGCATGGCAAAAGAAAAGTTAAAGAATTAATTCATTGAAAGATGTCAGATATAAAAATAAGAAATGGGTAATCATCTAAAAAGAATATAAAACATTTAAAATCAACAATTGATGAATAATATGCAGGTCAGTAGGTCATTATTACAAAGTATTTTCTCCCTATTTTGGGTGTGAAATATGTACCTATAGTTTTCATATTATTCATTTCAGATTTAATGCGCACAGAATTAAAAAAAGAATATTTTTACTCAAAGCTATGTTATTGAGAACCATTCATTTTGCTTTAGAAATATCTAGTTCTATCTTCTCTATAGTTTATCATATACACATACCCTACTTTTCATGATACAAATGAAAAGTCATATCTAAAGTCTAATTATATGATGAACATATACATACACAAAGAGATTTGTGCAAAAAATCCCCTTTGATGAAAATTTAATGTTCAAGTCCAAGAGATATGCATGTTTAATTTTACTAAGTACTGCCAAACTGTTCTTTAAACCATTTATGCTCCCACCAACAAGTACACCATAGCTACAATATGCAATGTCACCAACAATTAAATTATAGCAAAATTAAAAGGTATAGAAAGTTGATATCTGAAAAATACACAGCATTGTTTTAAAGGACAATTTATCTGTATTTCCAGTTAGAAAAAGAAGGTAATTTCAGCAGACCTGCGACCGACCAACAGAACAGGCCTAGCGGCCCACAGAGGGGCAGAGCTGCTGCCCACACCTTCGAGGGAGACTTTGCAACAATACAAGAGCAATATAAATATACAGGGGGAAAATTCAATAACACAACAATTTCACCAAGCAGAAAGAAATTCATATGGACTGCGGAAACAAGCAGGAGTGTCCATACTCATATCAAATAAAATAGATTTCAAGCCAAATGTAATCAAAAGGGATAAAGAGGGATACTACATACTGCTCAAGGGAACCATACACCAACAAGACATAACAATCATAAATATATATGCCCCAAACAATGGTGCAGCTATGTTCATCAAACAAACTCTTCTCAAGTTCAAGAGTCTAATAGACCACCATACAATAATTATGGGAGACTTCAACACACCTTTCTCACCACTGGACAGATCTTCCAAACAAAAGTTGAAAAAAGAAACTATAGAACTCAATAACACAATTAATAACCTAGACTTAATTGACATATATAGAATATACCATCCAACATCAAGCAGTTACACTTTTTCCTCAGCAGCACATGGATCCTTCTCAAAAATAGATCAAATATTATGTCACAGGGCAACTCTTAGACAGTATAAAGTAGTAGAGATAATACCATACATCTTATCTGATCATAATGGAATGAAACTTGAAATCAACGATAAAAGAAGGAAGGAAAAATCATGCATCACTTGGAGAATGAACAATAGGTTACTGAATGATCAATGGGTTATAGAAGTCATCAAGGAGGAAATTAAAAAAATTCTTAGAGATAAATGAAAACACAGACACAACATATTGGAATCTATGGGACACATTGAAAGCAGTTTTAAGAGGAAAATTCATTGCCTGGAGTTCATTCCTTAAAAAAAAGAAAAAAACCAACAAATAAATGATCTCATACTTCATCTCAAAATCCTAGAAAAAGAAGAGCAAAACAACAGCAAAAGAAGTAGAAGGCAAAAAAAATTAAAATCAGAGCTGAAATTAATGAAATCGAAACAAAAGAAACAATTGAAAAAATTGACAAAACTAAAAGTTGGTTCTTTGAAAAAATAAATGAGATCGACAGACCCTTAGCCATGCTAACAAAGAGAAGAAGAGAGAGAACTCAAATTATTAGCATACGGGATGTAAAAGGCAATATCACAACAGACACTTCAGAAATACAGAAGATAATCAGAAATTATTTTGAATCCTTATACTCCAATAACATAGAAAATAGTGAAGGCATCGATAAATTTCTTAAGTCATATATCTGCCCAGATTGAGTCAGGAGGATATAGACAATCAAAACAGACCAATATCAATTGAGGAAATAGAAGAAACCATCAAAAGACTACCAACTAAGAAAAGCCCAGGACCGGATGGGTATACAGCAGAGTTTTACAAAACCTTTAAAGAAGAACTAATACCAATACTTTTCAAGCTATTTCAGGAAATAGATAAAGAGGGAGAACTTCCAAATTCATTCTAGGAGGCCAACATCACCCTGATTCCTAAACCACACAAAGACACTTCAAAAAAAGAAAACTACAGACCAATATCTCTAATGAACATAGATGCAAAAATCCTCAATAAAATTCTGGTGAATTGGATACAAAAATATATCAAAAAAATTGTGCACCATGATCAAGTAGGATTCATCCCTGGGATGCAAGGCTGTTTCAATATATGGAAATCAATAAATGTTATTCACCACATCAATAGACTTAAAGATAAGAAACACATGATCATCTCGATAGACGCAGAAAAAGCATTCGACAAAGTACAGAATCCCTTTATGTTCAAAACTCTAGAAAAACTAGGGATAACAGGAACATACCTCAATATTGTAAAAGCAATCTATGCTAAGCCTCAGGCTAGCATCATTCTAAATGGAGAAAAATTGAAGCCATTCCCTCTAAAATCTGGAACAAGACAGGGATGCCCTCTCTCACCACTTCTGTTCAACATAGTTCTCGAAACACTGGCCAGAGCAATTAGACAGACGAAAGAAATTAAAGGCATAAAAATAGGAAAAGAAGAACTTAAATTATCACTATTTGTAGATGACATGATTCTATACCTAGCAGACCCAAAAGAGTCTACAAGGAAACTATTAGAGCTAATAAATGAATTCAGCAAAGTGGCAGGATATAAAATCAACACGCATAAATCAAAGGCATTCCTGTATATCAGCAACAAATCCTCTGAAATGGAAATGAGGACAACCACTCCATTCACAATATCCTCAAAAAAAATAAAATACTTGAGAATCAACCTAACAAAAGACCTAGCAAAAACAACTCTAAAGCAGGAAGTGTGAATCAGGCAGTATAGTGATACCAGACCTCAAACTATACTACAGAGCAATAGTAACAAAAACAGCATGGTACTGGTACCAAAACAGGTGGGTGGACCAATGGTACAGAATAGAGGACACAGAAACCAATCCACAAAACTACAACTATCTTATATTTGATAAAGGTGCTAAAAGCATGAAATGGAGGAAGGGTAGCATCTTCAAAAAATGGTGCTGGGAAAACTGGAAATCCATATGCAACAAAATGAAACTGAATCCCTTTCTCTCGCCATGCACAAAAATTAACTCAAAATGGATCAAGGAGCTTGATATCAAATCAGAGACATGGCGTCTGATAGAAGAAAGAGTTAGCTACAATCTACATACTGTGGGGTCAGGCTCCAAATTCCTCAATAGGACACCCATAGCACAAGAGTTAATAACTAGGATCAACAAATGGGACTTACTCAAACTAAAAGTTTTTTTCTCAGCAAAAGAAACAATAAGAGAGGTAAATAGGGAGCCTACATTATGGGAACAAATCTTTACTCCTCACACTTCAGATAGAGCCCCAATATCCAGAGTATACAAAGAACTCAAAAAATTAAACAATAAGAAAACAAATAACCCAATCAACAAATGGGCCAAGGACCTGAACAGACACTTCTCAGAGGAGGACATACAATCAATCAAAAAGTACATGAAAAAATGCTCACCATCTCTAGCAGTCAGAGAAATGCAAATCAAAACCACCCTAAGATACCATCTCACTCCAGTAAGATTGGCAGCCATTATGAAGTCAAACAACAACAAGTGCTGGCGAGGATGCGGGGAAAAGGGTACACTTGTACATTGCTGGTGGGACTGCAAATTGGTGCGGCCAATTTGGAAAGCAGTATGGAGATTTCTTGGAAAGCTGGGAATGAAACTACCATTTGACCCAGCTATTCCCCTTCTTGGTCTATTCCCTAAAGACCTAAAAAGAGCATGCTACAGGGACACTGCTACATCGATGTTCATAGCAGAACAATTCACAATAGCAAGACTGTGGAACCAACCTAGATGCCCTTCAATAGACGAATGGATAAAAAAAAATGTGGCATTTATACATAATGGAGTATTACTCTGCATTAAAAAATGACAAAATAGTAGAATTTGCAGGGAAATGGATGGCATTAGAGCAGATTATGCTAAGTGAAGCTAGCCAATCCCTAAAAAAGAAATGCCAAATGTTTTCTTTGATATAAGGAGAATAACTAAGAACAGAGTTGGGAGGAAGAGCATAAGAAGGAGATTAACATTAAACATGGATGAGAGGTGGGAGGGAAAGGGAGAGAGAAGGGAAATTGCATGGAAATGGAAGGAGACCCTCATGGTTATACAAAATTATATACAAGAGGAAGTGAGGGGAAAGGGGAAAAAAACAAGGGGGAGAAATGAATTACAGTAGATGGGGTAGAGAGAGAAGATGGGAGAGGAGGGGAGGGGAGGGGGGATAGTAAAAGATAGGAAAGGCAGCAGAATACAACAGACACTAGTATGGCAATATGTAAAACAGTGGATGTGTAACCGATGTGATGCTGCAATCTGTATACGGGGTAAAAATGGGAGTTCATAACCCACTTGAATCAAAGTGTGAAATATGATATGTCAAGAACTATGTAATGTTTTGAACAACCAACAATAAAACCTAAAAAAAAGAAGGTTATTTCACTATTTACCACAGTGGCTGGAACATAGAAAAGTTCAATTAATGTTTGTTAATCATAAAAATAATTAAAAAGTTAGTACACTATAGTGATACATGCATGCCCATGTTTATTGGCAAAATAATTCATAATAGCCAAACTATGGAATCATTCCAGGTATCTGTCAACAGATGAATAGATAGAGAATATGATATGTGTGGGTGTGCCTACAGAAAGAGATAGATAACACAATAGAGTTTTATTCAGCCACAAAGAAAGATGAATTTATGCCATTTGCAGAAAAAAGGTTGGAACTTGAGATCACTATGTTAAATAAACTGAGCAAAAAATAAAAAGTGAAGGGTTTTCTCTCATGTGTAAGCTAGAGAAAAAAAGGTGTGTGGGATATGGGGAATCTCATTTAAATAGAAGGGAGGCCAGTAGAGTAGAGGAAGAAATCAGACTAAGGGGAGGAAAAGGGAAGATTCTGAGAAATGATCTTGACCAAATTATATTGTTATATTGTGTGCATGTACAAATATGTAACAAGGAATCCCACTGTTATGGTTTAGATGTGGAGTCCTCCAAAAACTCAAGTGTGAGACAATGAAAGAAGATTTGGAGATGTGATTGGATCATACCCTTAATCTAATCAGTGAATTAATCCCTCATGGGATTAACCAAGTGGTGAATGGAGGCAAGTGGGATGTGCCTGAAGAAGTGGTTCATTGTGGACTTGGCCTTGGGGTGTATCTTCTGTAGCTGCAGAATGGAGGCTCTGTCTGCTTTCTGATCACCATGTGAGCTGCTTCTTTCTGCCACACTCTTCTGCCATGGTATTATGCCTCAGCTTGAGCCCAAAGAAATGGAGCCAGCCTTCTATGGACAATGCTCTGAAACCATGAACCTTCTAATAAACTTTTCCTGCTCTACAATTGTTCTGGTTGGGTCCTTAAATAACATCAGTGAAAAAGCTGACTAAAACAGAAATTGGTACTTAGAGATGGGGTCTCCTAGCTATGGCTCACATAAACATGTGGTTAAGAAGCTTTTGGAGCATTTTAAAATTGGTGGGAGGAATTTTGCAATGCTTAGCAGTGCAAGCTGGAAATGCATTAGACTGTGGTAATCAGAGCTTAATAGCTGATTCTGGTGGGAGCTCAGAAGACTAGAATGCTGATTGGACCATGGACAGTGAAGAGAGGGCTCAAAAAGGTATGGAGGAAAAGGAGAAAATGATTGTTAATTGGACAAGGGGCCATTCATGTTATGTTCTGGCTGAGAAGTTGTCTGCATTTTGCCCACATCCTGAGACTTTCTGTGAGACTGATTTTAAAAGTGATAAACTTCTTAACCTGGTGGAAGAAATTTCTAGACAGCACAGCATTCAAACTGTGGCACAGATATTGCCAGTTACTTTTAGCCAAGTTTATTGTGATATTTAGAAGCTGAAAGCAGAGCAGAATTATTTTAAAAACTTGAACTTGAAAGGCAGGAGTAAAAGTAGGACTAAGGAAGCTGCAGTTGTTAAAGATGTTACTGACACTAAAGAAATACTAAGGACTTTGCCCAGAGACAATAAAAAAGATGACTTGAAAGCATCTCAGGAGCTGGCAAGACCACACTCATCTCTGGCTCAAGGGAGTAAAAGTGAAAATTCTGTTGTGAAGAGACCAGTGGGGAATCCTTCTTGCACAAGGGGCTATAGGAATTTTTTCCAACAAGCTCACAAACCCAGACACTCAGAGGCTATTAAGGGTGCCCTGAGGCTTGCTACTGCTTGAGATGGCAGCAGATCTTAGTATCAACCACATGGTGCTGATCCTGCAGGAATGCAGAATGCTGGAGTTAGGAGTTCATGGGGGCTTCCATCAAGATTTCAAAGGAAGGCCTGGGAGGCCAGACAAAGTGCAGCAGGGTTGGGGTCCCTCTGAGAAAGCTAAATGTGGGAATTTCAGGAGGAAGCTGAAGCTTCAGTGGAGACCCCAGAGATTAAGAAATGCCAAGTGAGGGCAGTCAAGCCTGGGCTGCTGGCTGTGGTAGGAGGGGCCATGAGTGACATCACCAAAGAAACCAAGTTTGAGGTCCCTGAGCTTCCATCAGTTCCTCTGCTTTGTTCTGCTAGCCCTGAATGTTGTAAATTAGAACTCAAAGCTACCTGCCACTCATCTGAAGAGGATGACTGCAACTCTGTCCAGGGCCAGCAGCTTTACTGAAATGATGTGTATCCTGAAGGACTTTCATAGGGTAAAACAGAGCCCAGATCTGACCTGGAGTTTAATGAAGAAGGAAGGCCATGCTGTGCTTATCTCTGAGGTTATAAGGAGGAAGGAAGAAGATATAACTAGAAAAGAGTGCTGATGGCACTCCAATCTGCAAACTGTCTCCTGTTCCTGGAATTCCTTCAACAGTCGCCTTCCTCATCGCAGTGTTTCTACCTTTCAATTAGAACAGTCTTGCTGACAAACTAGAGTTTGAACTGAAAGAGAAGAGCTAGATTACATGTTTCCCATTTGAGCTGAGACATTTGTTTCAGGTAGACATTTGTTTTATATATGGTGAAGAGTCTCAGCTTATGGGGAAAGACAGAATTTTTTTGTTTGTTTTTCCTTGCCCCTGTGCAAAAATAGGCCCTAAATGACTTACTTACTTCACTATAACTGGTCTCACCAGACACTTTGTGCCAGCTGTCACTCACTCTCAGCAGCTTTCTTGCAGCAGAGCAGGGCTGAGGGGAAGGAGCTGCAAGTATTTATGCACATGTTCACAAGGCAGGGAATATCTTATGCTGCTCCATCATAAACCTACACCAATGCCCCACAATCACCCTTGCCCTGTCTAGATGTAGAGCTCAGGCCACTGGACCAGCCAATACTTGGGCTGCTATTGGGAGAACTAGGCTATTTTTTTTCTTAAATATGATTTGTAATACTGTACAACCAAATCTATCCTCCAAGGCCCTGAGGCCTCTCATTTCTACTGACTGAAAACTTTTTCTTCCATGGACTCTAGTAAGTCCAGTAGGAAAGAGAAATGGGGAGTAGAAAGAGCAAACCATTCTTCTTCCAGGCCCTTCACTGACTGTTCCATTAAATTGGGCCAAGGTCTGTACTTAATGAGTCAAGTGTGCAAGACTCAGATGCCCTCAGGGCCCTTTCTCTAGGTATGTATACTGTGTATTATTGGGTTGAAACACTAGCTGATACAAAATGAAGGATTTGGAGAAATAATACATTTTCTTTGTCCATCTCTTGAGTTGTGATTATCCATCATCCTTTAACGATAGAGGATTTCATTTAATTTTAAGGTACATGAGCTTTCTTAAACAGGCTCCTGGCTTCCCTTTTTTTTTTTTTTCTAATAAGGTCCTGCACATTAGTAAAAGAAAATTTCCCAAGGAAGTTTCTTTCCCCTTTCTTGAGAGATTTTGCCCTAAACTCTTAAAAGCAATTTCATCTTATACTTTGTCCCCAGGAGGTTGTTTAAGCCTCAGGTACTCTACCTGCAACATGAGAAGCTGCCACCTTGTGGACTTTGGGTAAGAAAGGGCCAAATAAAACCTGTGTTCAAGGCAATGACAGAATACATTAAAAAGCTGCTTTTTCAAAAAGTTTAAAAAAAGAAAGAAAGAAATGCCAGTAACATGGAACTTCATTCTAGGAAAGCTGCAGGAATTGAGCAGAGACAAGTCAACAGAAAGGACACTTGGGCTGTAACCAACATGGCCAGAGTGGTGAAAAGCCCTTTGGAAAGAACATCACAATGCCATGTGTCCCATATCCTGGACATGGAGCCACAGGACTTGTTTGCCTAGTTAGATTTCAGTCTTGCTTTGGTCTTATCCCTTTCTTTCTATGCCCCTAATTTTGTGAATGGAAATTTACTCTCTACTATTAATATATTGGATACTTGTAAATTGCTTTTAATTTTATAGGATCTCACAATGTGAGAGTGCCTTAAGCCTCAGAGAAGACTTTGGACTTGAACTTTGAGCAATCTCAGAACTGTTGAGACTTTGAGGATTCTTGAGAATGAACTAAATATATGTGCATTGTCAGATAAGCATGAGCTTTTAGGGGCCAGGGACAGAACATTATGGTTTAGATGTGATTTTCCCCAAAAAGCTCTCCTGTAAAACAATGCAAGAAGATTTGGAGGAGATGTGATTGAGTTGTTTCCTTAGCTAATCTGTGAATTGACTCTCCTTGGATTAACTAAGTGGTGAATGGAGGCAGGCTGGGTGTGCCTGGAGGAAGTGGTTCATTGGGGACATGGCATTGGGGTATGTCTTTTGTATCTGGAGAGTGGAGGCTCTCTCTGCTTTCTGATCACCATATGAGTTGCTTCCTTCTGCAAAACTCTCCTGCTGTGGTGTTATGCCTCATCTTGAGCCCAGAGGAATGGAGCCGACCTTCTATGGACTGAAACTCTGAAACTATGAGCCCTCAAATAAACTTTTCCTTCTCTACAATTGTTCTAGTTGGGTCCTTAAATCACAGCCTTGAAAAGCTGACTAAAATACCCATTATTATGGGTTATTATAATGCACCAATTAAAATATGGAAAAATGTTTGTTAGGCAATTTATGGAGAATGACTCTTCAGAATTTGCTCAGAAACCTAAAGCCTTCATAGTAATAAGGCAAATTAATTCTGACCTTGATGATTTTGTATCACTTAGGAAAAGGGAGGAAATAAAAGAAAATGCAAAGAATTCATAGCTGAAAACTTGAAAACCCAACTTTCTATCAACTTCCTCAGGGAGGAATAATAAACTAGAATATTGAAAATCTGAACTGCATAGTGTGTGTGTATGGGGAGGGTACATGTAAATGCACAAGACTCTTGGAATGCAGAATCAGCAAATGAGGATTGACTATGAGACTGAGAAGAGAAGATTATTCAGTTATCTCTGTGCTTTTTTTATAAAACAGATTTAACTTTTTTAATTTAAAGAGAAAATATTTTAAGTATGAACTTTTCACCCATGATTTATTTCAGTGGGCTTGAGAATAGTTTGAATTATAAAACATCTATAGTTGATCTTTAATAATACCATCAAAAGGAGCACATAATTCTAATACAGTCCTCCAGATGTATTTCCTGAAGAACTGTTCCTCCTCTTCACTTTAATCACAGGACTATTTATATATTAAAGTTATTAAAAATAAACTGAGTTTTAAGACTATATTTGTTTACCAAATCTTTAAATTCTGTAAAGAGTATTTTACTTATGAATGTTTCTTCTTAAAGAACAAATAAACAGATCATAAGCTTTTATAATATAACAAAATGACACTGAAGAGACATAACCTTTCCTAATAAGCATTTGTTCAATTTAGATGACACAAAGTTAATACTTTTAAAGGTCAACTCTCTGAGTCAAATATTTCATATTCAAAGGCAATAAGTAACCAGGTTGACTACAAAGTTTGTTTTCCCTCTGAAGCTTATGCAACATTGAAATTAGTTGTGTTTTATCTCTAAGCCTCATTATCAAAATATGACAGCACCCTCTTCCCTCACAAAAGAGAAAAGGTGTGCAATTCTAATTTTATTATTTCATTTGAGGTCTTTATTGACTTTAATATACATTGAAAAAATACAATATAGAACATACAAAGATCAATTCATGACAGTAAGTTAGATCATTCTTAAACTTTATTTAATCATTGAAATACAATTGGGCTCACAGTCTTCAATGATTCCAAATTTTTTCTCAATGATTATCATAAAAACAGATGCTAATTGGCTGCCCAGTATATAGATGACCAGATATTATCTTTGTAAGGAAAAAAGCTAAAAGGTAATCAAATAATCATAAGTTTGCTTGGTGACTATGGAATCAGATTGGGGAAAGTGTTCGATGTCAAAACTCTAATGGACAGCCAGCTGCATTGTTTCCATAATTGGTGTATTCCTGAGAGCTCATTCCATATTTTTGGCTTTCATAAATCTCCTTTTCTTTATATTCTCTGTTAGTTTTTCATTGTGGTACCCAAAATATCCATCAAGAACAACTTAGAGGAAGAAAGGTTTATTTTAGCACACAATTTCAGAGGAGTAGTCCATGGTTACTGGTTCCATTGCTTTGAATCTTAGATGAGGTAGAGCATCATGGTAAAAGGACACGTTAAGGAGGAAAGCTGCTCCATTCATGGTGACCGTGAAGCACAGGGGAAGAGGGGAATGGGCCCACAGGGAAGACTACTTCTTCCAGTGTACATCCCCAATGACCCACCTCCTCCAGCCACATTCCACCTACCTATAGTTGCCATCCAGTTAGTTCATTCAAACTAGGATGGACTTATTGGGTAACAGCTCTCATAATCTAATCATTTCATTTTTTAATATTCCTAAATTAACACAGGAGCTTTTGGGGGAATACCACATATCCAAACCAGAACACCTTCCAATAACATATAAATGACTAAAACTGCTGGGTTCCACTTAAATTTTTTAATCTTTATTTACTATATCTTTTCTAGTAGCAAAAATGAATGAGCATCCAAAAGTACTAAAAGTTTTACACCCAGTTATATCATTTGAAAATATGTTTAACCATATACTTAAATGTCAGTCCTAAAAACAGCATCTGTAATTTAGGTCAAAAAGAAGCCTCACATTTGAAGGATTTTAAACTTATATTTTCATATTTCATATTTATTATAATGCACCAATTAAAATATGGAAAAATGAGTCAAACTCTAGTGTGTTTTGAGGTAATATCAGCATGACATGAACAAAGACTAGAAACAATGCAGATCTGTACAACTTGATACCTAAATGCTATTTTAATAAAAGTTAACTCTTAAGTGCCCTGAAGAAACCAAAATTATAAAATAAATCAAATTTGATGAGAGAGATAAGGGTGTATCACTTATTCAAGGTTCAAATCAGCACACACAAAAAAATCTCTGCACTATTACTCAAAAGCTTACAACCTCCTTCTGCTTGAACCAATTCATTATTATTCCCATAAAGAAATGTGCCTGGCCTATTGCTTATTAAATTAAAATGCAGTATTCTATTTATTTGATATACTATCAGTTTGATCTTTGAATTTGTCATAATAAGAAGAAAAATAAAGAAATGTTGCTGGTAATTAATACTCATTTTGTGATTTGGCATTGAATAGCAAAATGATCTATCTAGATGAGAATGACACAGGATGAGCATTAACTTTCAGTCAGTTACTAATTAATACAGCACAAAAGCACATTGATGAAGTACACAATGGCAATCAAAGTATATGTTAATATATTACTGGATAATAAATGCAGTGACTTACAGAATGAATATATTTAATTTTGATAAAAATTCCTATCACACAATAAAGATTTTTTCCATTTATATACAATGATTACTTGATTAACATTTATGAAGTATAAATTAAAATAATCCTCAAAAATTTTAAATTCTAATATTTGTTGACTTGGTTGAAATTGAAAGTCCTACATATTACTGAAGGTGGCAATTTGTCTATAGCTAGAAATACATATTTCTACTCTAGTAGTGTTTTATGTGTTTTATGACTTAATGTAAAGATCTTCATGTGGAATAACAAGTATAAAATTGTTAGCACTACAAGTATCTAAAAATTCAAATTATCTAAACTTCTCATAATTACCACAAAAATATTTTAAATAATCCTAAAGAGTACAAAAGGTGTCAAGTTTGATGTTAAAAGAAAAACTGTATTTCTTCTTAAACTGATGATAGAACATATATTATCTTTGTCTAACTTTTTCCAGCTGGATAAATTTAATTATTCTTGAACTTGATAAAAGAAAACCACTCTATTATTAATGAAAATAATCACATTAAAATTTTTACTATAATTTCCCAGTAAGTTTCAATAAATTGCATGACAGTTAAGAGACACAAGGTAAAAAGAAAATGTTCATAGGTTAAAATGAATTCTTTTGCATTTGTTACTCTTATTTTTGGTGGGATAGCAGCCTATCATTTGCATGCTTCAAAATTTAAATTGTATCATGCTTCTAGATTATCCTCTGAAATTTGAGTACAATTTTTCTTTCCTCAGGAAGTTCATCTAATATACTTAACAGTGTAGTTACATTCCTAATGTGTCACACATTGAATACAGAAGGTGAAGGAAGTACTCCAACATAACTCTAAAAACCTGAGCTCATGTAGATATATAGGTAAATAGGTAGATGGGTAGACAGGTACATAGACACACAGACAAACATGGGTTTGGATAATATAATAGTAAGTGAATTCTAAATCATTTGACCCTCATACTATTAAGAAACAAAATATATACTAAAATACTGGAGAGTACAGCTTAACATAGCACATCATAGATATAAGATGAAGATTTTAAATAGAATGGAAGTTTGGTTCAGTTTACCGAATATCACTTGATCATGTCCTAAGTGTTTACCTACTACTGAGTAGAAAGTAGATACCAGAATGAAGTCAAAGCAGAAATGTTGAAGGTAATGAAATAAAAGGCCCCTGAAATAATTTATGTGAGGCATTCTAAGGGTCTGACTTAAGAGATTGCCAGTAGAAATGCAAAGAACGTGACACATTGAAATATGTGCATGAATCATAGCTACAGGAATTGGTGTTTGATGAGAGCAAAGGGACATAGGAAGTCTACTTTGATTCTCTAGCTAGAGTATATCCAGGATCTAATAGGTGACATATATACAGAAACTGACCCGGAAAAGAGAAAGAAATCATTCTGAAGAATTCCAAAGAAAATATTAGTAACTAACATGGCAAAAAAGATGACTTACCACATTACAGTAAATCTTCAGGATACATCCAAATATCAGAAATACATATGTCATATTATTTGAATTTTCAAAGTAAAAATACCTACAATTTTGGAAGGAAAATCATATAAAAAAGTACATTGTTAACTTAAAAGCAGTCATAAGAACTCAGAGGCAGAAATAAAACATAGATAAAGGGTGGGAATCAATAAGAAAGACCAAATATTCATAGTTCAAATTCATTCTATGAATTTGACCAAGGTTGATGAAAAGTCTTCATATGCAAGATCTGTTCAGATGCCAGGAAATGACATGGAAACTACAATGTGAGATCTGACAGGGGTATAATTAGAAGGTACCCAGGAAAATAGCAAGCAGGTTGAAATAGAACTCCAATGTAACACATCACAGTTTTTCTTCTTCTGAGGTGGCTTCCAGGAAAAGACATTAGTTATCTCTGAATAAGTAATAGATAAATTAGGTGTTTTCCAACAAGTAGAAAAAATAGGATTGAAGCCATTTTGCTAATCAGGTAAAAGATGGAATATAGAAAACTGGAAAACATTATGGTGTAGAGGTGTAGATTTATTAAAGTGGAGATTGATGTAATTTTTAAAGTCTTTGAAATATATTACACTATATTATACTTGTGTGTTAGAAGAGCTGCCCTCAAACAGGAAGAGGAAAATAAGAAATGGTCTCTGTGAGTGCCACCTGTTACAAGAATAGCTCGTTTCATCCTGACAAAGTGGTTACTCCATTTAGAGATTCATTCACATCAATAACCTCAAATTTCATGCTCTGTGTTGCACAGCAAGGAGCTTCATTATCTCCATTCAAACTCTGAACTTCCTCCCTTCATGGAGAACAGACATGGATAACAGTTCTTATCCTCAAATGAATATCCTTCCTGTGAAAAGGGACTTCATGCAGGACTCCAAAGAACTTTATGGGTAAAAGGAAGTAGGGTATCATCTAGTATATTATTCTCATTGTTAAGAATGTCAGATGCTTCTCGGATATCAAATATCAGGTGGTAGGGAAGGATTGTAAATACATGTATCTAATTTGTTAAGTAGTTGTATTTTTCAACCAATCTTATGACTATGTAGATATTAAGAAGCTTTAAATTTTAAAGTAATACTTCAGAACAAATAATTAACACATAGAATTACCAAACTTTCATTTAATTTTTTCCTAATAGAAATATAAAAATACAAGATTGATCTAATTAAGACAAACGTACTAGTTCAGAGATACCTTGTAAAGACATTTCATACATGAGTAAAGTATGATTAAGTATTTTGTATGTGTGCACATAGTTATTTTTAGATTTTAAATATATATTATCATATTTCAATATTTAGAAAAAGGCAAAGCAAAGCTTTCTTTTCACAGTTTTGCTGAAATTTGAGGTAACTTCTTTTCATTTGATGAAGTCCTAACTGTAATGATGAAAGTTTGATTCTCTGCATTATTTTTTTAAAACATAAGTAAAATTTCCAACATAAATGAGATATGTGATGTAAGAAACTTTGAATGTGGTGACAAAATTCCCTCCTTAACCAAACAAGCTCTGCTCAGACTCTCCTGAATTCTGGTCTCAGACTCCGAGCTTTGAGCTTTCATGTTCATCTTTATATTTTCTGGTCATTGTGGCCGGAATTCTCCATCCTACATATCTGATCATCCTAAAGATCTAATCAGATCCTTCATTCTCCACCAGCCCCAAGGTGATGTGATCACTGTGGCCTCCATCTAGCAAGAACACTAAACTGCTTTAGCCAGAATCCCTCCTTATCCCTAATGTTTCCTCTTAGTAATTTTCTAACCACCTGCTCTTTGGCCTCAAATTCCTACTTTCCCTTGTTGTAGTCAGAGTTCAGCCCAATCTTTCTCCCTGACAAAACAAAAACAAAAACAAATCACAAATGAAAACAGCAATTATTCTTAAATCTATCATGATGATTCTGAATAATATCTGCCTTATTACTTTTTAAAATGTCTCACTTAATAATTTTTTCATTAACCCTAGATATATGTTAGAGATAAAATTACCACAATTAATTATTAAGTGTTATTTGTATATATTAAAATTCAATCTATAATTCTGAACCACATGGCCTATCTTAGAGTCTTTTTCTTCCCCTGGAACACATAACTAAAAAAATATATATGTATATAAAATTCTTAGTATTAATTGATGTTGACAATTACGTCAGAAACTTGAATAACTGAAAAAAGGTTTTTAGAAGCATGAATGACTTAAAATTATTTGAG